>NC_066563.1:0-17500 GCF_024679095.1 Eriocheir sinensis
GTTCCGAGCCACAAACAATGGCAAAAAACTTAAGTGTAAACAAACAATATCAGACTGCCAAAGTTTTTTTCACTTACGTCGTAGTGCGAGAATGGAATAAACTCCCGCCTTCCGTAGTCCAGTGAAACACGATTTTTTTTTTACAACAAAGGAGACAGCTCAAGGGCACACAGAAAAAGAAAACAATAATAAAAAAAAGCCCGCTACTCGCTGCTCCTAAAAAGAATCCCAAGAGGTGACTACTACTACTACTACTACTACTACTACTACTACTAATATTAGTGACAATGAGAATGCGATTATTATTATTTCATTATTATTATTATTATTATTATTATTATTATTATTATTATTATTATTATTATTATTATTATTATTATTATTATTATTATTATTATTATTATTATTACTATTATTACTATTATTATTATTATTATTTCTATTATCATATTATATTATGTTCAATTATAATTATTAATGTCATCATCATTAGTAGTATCATTGTTTATCATCATCATCACTATTACGTCTATAAATCTTCCATCGTGTAAATGGTTTCTCTTCACAAGCCTCAGTAGCCTCTGAAGGAGCCATTTAAGTAGATCGTGTCGCGGCGGCTTAACTGATCTCTTCCCGGCGTTGTATAATGACCGGCCTTCGTTTTTACCGGGGATGGTGCGGACGCGTGGGCCGCGGCGGCGGGCCGTGGCTGCACCGGCGCTCGGCGAGGGCAGCGGGATTGTTCTTTATCGCTTTATGTTGAGGTGTCAAATTCCATCAAGGATAGACTCTTTATTTATCACTGTCTGGCTTAGTTTTTACCGACGGTTTATGAGTTTGTCGATAATACGGTGCGGCGGCGGACGGAAGGCTCAGGGCCGCGGTGCTTACCCGTGCTGGGCGGCCGTTTGTCTTGCTTCCTGTCGGGGATGAGGACGTGTGGGGCGCAGGATCTAGATTACTTTTATTAATGGTTCGTACTTTCATCAATCGTTTTTACCTTTTAATAATCGTATTTCCTTATTGTATTTACTCCTTTTAATCGTATACTTTTAAAAGTCGCTTTTACTGTTAAGAATCGTATTTACTTCTATCAATAATATTTACTTTTATCAATCGTGTCTCCTGTCGGTGCTAAACACAGTGTGAGGCGCAGGATCCAGAGTATTGCCTGCGGTGGGTCCGCAAGTAACGTGTGGTGCTGGAAGCTCAGCGGTGTCCTGTCTTGCGCCTTTGAAGTTCACTGGGTAGCCTTATTAGGTCCCGGCGTGGCTGAGCAGTATATAAGAACATAAGAACATAAGAACCTAAGGAGTCTGCAAGAGGCCGGTTGGCCTATACAGGGCAGCTCCTGTACACTCAACCCCACCTTACCTCACCATCCATGGCTTTATCTAACCTCTTTTTGAATGTATCTATGGTATTGGCACCCACGACATGGCTGCCAAGGGAACAAGGGAAAAAAAGTTTAATTAACGTCCAACGGTAGTGGGTGGTTGGTGATGGTTATGATGGGTAATTATGGTGGTTATGGTGGGTAGTTACGGAAGATTATTTCTTGTTGAGAGTTGGTAGTTGTTGGTGATTATAGAAGCATAAGACTTATTATCTTGAGTAATTTATGCGCAACGTGGCTATATCAATTACTTGTTTTTTTTCGGGGGGGGGAGGGGGGGTAGGAGCCGAATAGAAAGTTGACTGTAGTGGGCTGATCTTTTTCTCCCTGTTGGTAAGTGTTTAAGTTGCTGGTCATTGCAGGCACACGGCGGCCACCATTACTGCAGGCTTAGGGTCATTAAGGTACAAGGCGGCTGTAATAGTCCTCGGAGGCAGGAGCCGCGTGAAAAGCAGGAGACTGTGTAGGCTTCTGAAAAGCCCCCTGTACGTAAGTTATGGTTCATTTAAGATACACGACAGCAATTATTACCTCATAGCCGGGGTAGTTAGGGCTACGGCGGGGCTCATTAGTCTGTATCGAAAGGTAGAAACAACATGGAAAGTAGAAGTGATTAGCCTTGATAGCCTTCTCGTGTGGGAAGGTGAAAGGTAATATTGGATGTTGTGAGCAAGCCAAGAAACACACAAAGAGGAATGGAGAGAAAAAATGTCCAGTTAAATATGGAGAGAAAGGAAGCGATCATCATGGATTAAAAACAAACAAAAGCTGAGGATATTCTATTGGCGATTAAGAATAAGAAATGGACTTGGGCAGGTCACATCATGCGTGGAACTTGTAAAAGATAGACGACCAGGGTAACAGAGTGGCTGACCAGGTAGTGTAGAAATCGGACCAGACAGAGGACCAGGCGGAGAGATGAAATTGGAGCATATATGAAGAACACTAACAGATGGAGGACGTTGGGAAAGGCCTTAAATCCAACAGTAAACTAGTAATACCTTAAAATGATGATAATGATTATAGTCCGTTTCATTCCGTCCGTCCGCTCGCGAACGAAGATGTGTCACCTGCGCATTGTTTTTTTTTTTTTTTTTTTTTTACAGCAAAGGAGACAGTTCAAGGGCACAAAAAAAGTAAAAATTAAAAAAAAAAAGCTACTCTCGCTGTTAAAAGAAGTTCGTGACTGCGTGAAGATCAGCCCTATATGCTCAGTGATATATTTAAATGTTCGTGTATACAAGAAACCCTGAAGCCCTCTTATATGAGCCGCAAACGTGCCGGTTTCCATCGATAATCTACCATACACACACACGGGAAAGAACAACTTGTGTATCAAAGAGTAGGTCTGATCATACTCGAACGATTTATAGCCTTTCAGATACCCATATTTCATCTCATTCAGGTACACAAAGTGACATCCGGCTCTGCAAATGTCTATACATAAGGAATTTTGATGCGTGGCATGTATTTTAATAACATGGGTAGCCTGATACTGGAAATAGTCTAGCATCGCATTCCACTGCTATTATTTACTATTTCATATTATTTCGATTAATATTGGTTATTTACATGCAGTGAATTATTAAAATACCCTTAATTGCACTTGCAGAGCCAGATATCATTTAATATACCTGAAATGACCTATCAATCAATGAATTTGAAGAAGAAAAACATAGATCGTTCGAGCATGACGTGACTGTGTTATTTGATACAAGCTTGTCTTTTCGTGTGCTTGTATGTTAGATTATCGATGTAAACGACTGAGTTGTTTTTTGTGTACATAAACATTCAAATATATTATTGAAAAATAAGCTTGAGTGTCTATCACAACAGTTGATTTTCACGCATTCACGAACTAGAAATGCGCAGGTACCACATCCATGAAAATTCCCGCTCTGTTGGTGGACCGATGGAATGAAACAGACAATGGTACTGAATGCATAATGACCCTCTTTACCTCATATTTAGGGGTGATTAAGGCCATACTAGCTCTTCTTAGGGTCGGAACCGCATGTGAAGTGGGACACAGTAGTCGAGGGAGAGTTATTAGTGTGCGGTACCTGGCGGGGAGGGGAGGTGGGGAGTCTGCGGTCTGCTTAGGAGAGCGAGGGCAGTAAAAAAAAGGATGAGCGGGGCAATGGAGTGTTAATAAGGCGCGGGTGTGTGGGCGGCGTGCTGTCCACCCGAATCACCGTCCGCCCACCACCTGCATCTACCTCCCCCCCCCCTCCCCCCCCCCCGTCTCTCTCTCTCACGCGGAAGAATGCTAGGCGACGCCCCGACATGGATAAACTGAGGATTGGTAAACGAATGCATTGATTAACGATTACGGGGAGAGAGAGAGAGAGAGAGAGAGAGAGAGAGAGAGAGAGAGAGAGAGAGAGAGAGAGAAATTGAGCGAAGGAAATGATAGAAGGAAGTCGAGAGAGAGAGAGAGAGAGAGAGAGAGAGAGAGAGAGAGAGGACAAAGGGACAAGCAGGGAGAAAGGGAGAGAGCAGGACAGGGAGATAACTTGTAGAGAACGCGAAGACAATGGACCTTTCCTCTTGGCAATGCAACGAGACGCATATACATAAGTTAGGTCTCTCTCTCTCTCTCTCTCTCTCTCTCTCTCTCTCTCTCTCTCTCTCTCTCTCTCTCTCTCTCTCTCTCTCTCTCTCTCTCTCTCTCTCTCTCTCTCTCTCTCTCTCTCTCTCTCTCTCTGTCTCTCTCTCTCTCTCTCTCTCTCTCTCTCTCTCTCTCTCTCTCTCTCTCTCTCTCTCTCTCTCTCTCTCTCTCTCTCTCTCTCTCTCTCTCTCTCTCTCTCTCTCTCTCTCTCTCTCTCTCTCTCTCTCTCTCGCCGTCATACACGAGTAGCGGCGAATGAAAGGAAGACGAGGAAGGAGGTGAGTGAGGGCGTGAAGGATACCAACAAAGTCCTTCTTTCCTCGCCTTCATAAGTGGCGATAAGGAAGAAGGACGTCGAGAAAGGCGGTGAAGGAGCGGAGGAGTGAAGGAGAGGGTCAGCCACCAGCCAGTCAGTCAGTCAGTCATTCGCGCCCTTCCTTATTCTCCCAGAAGTGACGTTTCTTATCACAGCGAAAGACACACGTCACCTCGGAAGCAAGGCGCGAGGCGGAACAATACACAAGGTTAGCCAGACGTGAAAACTGATGCTGAGAAAACTAGTTCCCGTTGGCCCAAAAGTGAGGGAGTAATAAGAGGAGGAAGAGGAAAGGAGGAAGTGAAGTAAGAGAAGGAAGAAGAGTATCCATAGTAGTAGTAGTAGTAGTAGTAGTAGTAGTAGTAGTAGTAGTAGTAGTAGTAGTAGCTGTTTTTCTTTTGCAAGGTGGACCATATTATTTACATGTGTTACCTGGTGTTTTATGAGCCATTTTGTTAAGAGTAGCTTGAACGTGTTTAGCAGATAAGTTGCAGGATCAGCAGCAGCAGCATCCGCATCAACACTGGTAGCAGCAGTAGTAGTGATAGTAGTAGTAGTAGTAGTAGTTGCAGAAGTAGTAGTAGTAGTAGTAGTAGTTGCAGAAGTAGTAGTAGTAGTAGTTGCAGAAGTAGTAGTAGTAGTAGTAGTAGTAATAGTAGGAGTAGTAGTAGAGGAGGTGGTGGTGGTGGTGGCGGTGGTGGTGAGGGAGTGGTTCATTTGCTCTTCCTTGTTTTTTACGAGTGTACTCTTTGGGGGTGAAATTTCAGTAGGTCATATTTTAACTTTTTTCTTCTCACTCTTTTCTCGCTTGAAGTCTGAACAGAGAATAAATTTTACTGATGGCCTTGTAGGGGATGAGTGTGTGTGTGTGTGTGTGTGTGTGTGTGTGTGTGTGTGTGTGTGTTAAATGGAAACCAGGATGAGAGATTAGGAGGAACACACACACACACACACACACACACACACACACACACACACGACCTTAGTCTCTCTGGAGGTTACAGAGAGGAATGAAGTAAATATACAAGACCTTTCTCTCTCTCTCTCTCTCTCTCTCTCTCTCTCTCTCTCTCTCTCTCTCTCTCTCTCTCTCTCTCTCTCTCTCTCCTAGCAAGGAGTATCAATGAATGCATGAAATATTATCTTACACGAGCGATGCGACTTTGTTTGCGTGTGTTAACAATGTGTAATATATTCCTGTTTTGGTCATCATCTGTATATTGGTATTTCCTCTTCCTACAACATCATCAACAACAACAACAACAACAATTACTACTACTACTATTACTTCTTCTTCTCATATAATTACTTTCCTCCTTTCCTGTTTGTTTTATCGCACGAAGAGGACGATGCTAGATTGTTTTTATCTGGTAACACACACACACACACACACACACACACACACACACACACACAGGCACACACAGTAAGACTAGGAGGAAAATTATAATACTGTGCAACGCTGAAGTGGTTAATGAGAGAGAGAGAGAGAGAGAGAGAGAGAGAGAGAGAGAGAGAGAGAGAGAGAGAGAGAGAGAGAGAGAGAGAGAGAGAGAGAGAGAGAGAGATTTACTTTCTCCCTTAATTATATGGAATACCAACACACTCCTCATTATCTACATTTGCTTGACCTTCCTCCTCCTTCTGCTCATCCCTCTCCTCCTCCTCCTCCTCCTCCTCTACTTTCTCCTCTTCCTTCTTTCCCTGCTTCTCTTGCTTCACTCTTCCATTTCCTTGGCCTTAAATGCTTTACTTATCTCCTCCTCCTCCTCCTCCTCCTCCTCCTCCTCCTCCTCCTCCTAAGTGTGGGAGACTGCCGCATTTCTCTTTCCTCGTCTTCTCCTTCCCTTAATCATGTTGTCTTAATGATGATGAACAGATTAAAAGGGAGACAAAGCAACCTCTGAGTGACTTACCCGGACTGTGTGGTGGTGGCGGTGGTGGTTGGGGTGAGGGTGGTAGCGAGGGTAGCGGTGGTGGTGGTGAGGGTAGCGGTGGTGGTGGTGAGGGTGGGAGTCGTGGTGGTGAGGGTGGGAGTCGTGGTGGTGGTGGTGGTGGTGAGGGTGGGATTCGTGTGTTTGGTTTTCTAAGTAAATGGTGAGGGTCGTTGGGTATAATTGGTGATGATGCTTGATGTGATAGTGGAGGTGATGGTGGTGGTGATGTTTGACCTGTGATGTCACCTGGTTGGCATGTTGTTGCTGTTGTTGCTGTTTCTGTTGTTGTTGTTTTTGTTGCTGCTGCTGTTTTTGATGTTTACAGTGGAGGTGGTGATGATAGTGATGGTGGTGACTAGTAATGGGTGATATGGATGGCGCTTAAAGATGACAGCAATGTTCTTTAATTTGTATCCTTAAAAAAATAAAGTGACCCAGTTTAATTTCCAACATGTGTTATCCTCACGACCTGTTAGCGCGTCTCCTCACTGTGCTGCGAGCCGTGTGTCTCCCGCCGTCTGGATTTTCATCGTCTTTTTGCGAGGAAGTGTTGACCTAACGAGTGTTATTTTTCTAGTCTCTCGCAGCCCAGTAGTCTAGTGTGTCGCGACCCAGCCCTCGGAGAATCCTGCTTTACTGTGTTGACTTTGCGTTTTCTAGGATAGAAAAACAACAAGAACAAGGACAGCAGCGACAGCTACTCCTAACACTCATGATACCGTTACTATTACCAAAACAAGAGCAACTACTATTACTACGACTACTACTACTACTACTACTACTACTACTACATTCCCCCTACTTCAACTCAACTCCGTCACCACCATATCCCACCCCCACCACCACGCTCCTTATCCTCCTCTTACCCCCCCCTAACCCACCTGTCCTCCGTCCACAGGTAGCGGGTGGGTGTCGGGTCAGCCGTATCGCTCCCTGGACCCGCGGCGCGTCAAGGTGAGACGACACCTGGTGAGGCAACACAACCTGCTGCGCGCCAACGTGGACCCGCCCGCCGCCGACATGCTGGCTGTGGTGAGTCACGGGGCGGGGGAGGTCAAATGAGGGGGACGTATTCCTGAGCTCTCTCATATATCATATATAATGTATGACATACATACATCAATTTGCTGTCATTATTTCTAGTTTTTTTTCTTCTCCCTTTCAATAATATTTTCCTTCGATTATTCTTCATACTCTCCCCCGCACGACCGTAACAATGGGTGAAAGGTTAAGGGGTCAGGAGGTCACGGGGTCAGAGGTCATAGTATGGAGTTAAGGGGGCCAGTGGATTCGTCCCGCCCATTAACATAAACAACAACAGTGTCTCGGTGTGTGTGATTTATAGTCATGTATTCAGTACCCTCGCCAGGATCATTCACGGCGCGATACATTCATTAATACAGGGGACGCCCACGTAACTCATGGCTGGGGCAAATAAATCGACCCTGCTGGGATGGCTTTGGCTTGGATACGGCAGGTGTGTGGGAGCTTGCTCGGGGGAGCCGTCGGTAGTATGGGCGGCGAGTGAGTGAAGGGACTCGCCCCCGGGCGTATGCTCCCTGTTAGTACTCGTGTTACACGGTTTAATGAACTTATTTTTCGTGGTTGGTATTGTAACCTTTCTTTTCTTTTATTATTTCCATTCTTTTAAATTTTCTTTCTCTTCTGAGTGCAGGCAGGAATAAGCCTTCACACAATAATATTCCTTCAATGACACTCCCCTGAGAAGATCTTGGTGTGGGAGGGACTTAGGGGTCTTAGTAAGCTCTGATATCCGTCCTAGGGGGCAATGCATCCAGGCCAGGAATCGGGCAAACACGGTACTGTGTTTTACCCACAAGGTTCGGTATTATCCCACAAGGTTCGGTATTATACCCACAAGGATCGGTATTATGCCCACAAGGTTTGGTATTATCCCACAAGGTTCGTTATCGCCTCCCACAAGGTTCGGTATTAGGTCCACTTTTGTTTATTATTATATCAATGACATAGATACAGGAATTAGTAGTGATGTTAGTAAGTTTGCAGATGATACCAAGATCGGTAGAGTAATTGAGTCGGATCAGGACGCTAGTATTCTCCAGGCTGAACTCAACAGATTGTATGACTGGGCGGATAAATGGCAGATGGAGTTCAATGTAGGGAAGTGCAGTATTCTGAGTGTAGGTAGGAACAACCCCTGTCATAACTATTGCTTAAATGACACTCTCATAAGCAGGTCTGGGTGCGAGAGGGATTTAGGGGTCTTAGTGAGCTCTGATCTCCGTCCAAGGGCACAATGCATTCAAGCTAGAAATCGAGCAAATAGGGTACTGGGATTTATTTCAAGGAGCGTAAGCAACAGAAGCGCCGAAGTCTTTATCAAACTATATTTAGCATTAGTTAGACCTCATCTTGACTATGCGGTTCAGTTCTGGTCACCTTACTATAGAATGGATATCAAAATGTTAGAATCGGTGCAGAGGAGGATGACTAAGATGATTCAGGGGTTGAGAAACTTGCCATACGAGGAAAGACTCAAACAGTTAAATTTGCATTCTCTAGAAAGGCGAAGGGTGCGTGGAGACATGATCGAGGTTTATAAATGGATGAAGGGCTTTAATAAGGGAGACATTCATAAGGTTTTGTTGGTAAGAGAACCGGGTAGGACACGAAATAATGGGTTTAAACTGGATAAATTCAGATTCAACAGGGACATAGGCAAAAATTGGTTTACTAACAGGGTGGTGGATGAGTGGAATAGGCTTAGCAGTCATGTAGTGAGTGACAATACAATTGTCACATTCAAAAATAGACTAGATAAATTCATGGACAACGATATTAGGTGGGATTAGATACACGGGAGCTACACGGGAGCCTAGGTTCAGAGGAGCTGCCTCGCACAGGCCTACCGGCCTCTTGCAGACTCTTATGTTCTTATGTTCTTCTTATGTTCTTATTTCAAGGAGCGTAAGCAGTAGAAGCGTTGAGGTCATCCTCAAACTATATTCAGCATTAGATTGACCGCATCATGATCATACGGTCGGTTCTGGTCACCTTACTGTAGAGAATGAATATCAAGATACTGTAATCTGTGCAGAGGAGGATGACAGTAATTATTCAAGGGTTTTGAAATCTGCCTGATGAGAAGAGACTTAGCAGCGGTGCTAAGGGAGCCGGTTGGACACCTAGCGATAGGTTCAAGTTGGATACATTCAGATTTAACAAATTCATAGGCGAGAATTGGTTCACCAGCAGAGTGGTGGGTGAGTGGAACAGGCTCGAGCGTCATGCTGTGTGCGTCAATACGATTGACACATTCAGGAAGAGGTTAGATACTGGCCTACCGGCCTCTTGCAGACTCCTTACATTATGCTTTAATGCTCTTACGTTCTTTATTATTTCCTCTGTTTATCACTTCCATTCCTTAGCATTTCCATTATATCCTATATCTCTTCTTTGCTGTTTTCGTTGTTCAACATATCCATTCTTCACTCTTTCCATTTAAGGTTTTGGGTCCGTCCTGGCACCCGCTTCCTGCCCCTCATTCAGCACCACTAAGCTAACCTGCCACTACTTCGTCTGTATCCAGAGTTTATCATTTTGGTTTTTCTCACCTTGTCCTTGATTTGATTTACTCTTTGTATTTGCAACTGATCCGGTCTGGTGTCTGTCTCACTCCTCCATCTCCTCCTCCTCCTCCTCCTCCTCTTCCTCCTTTTTATTTCATCATCAAGCTCGTCCTCCTTCGCATACGTTTTTTACTTCTTCTCTGATTCTATTTTCACATATTTGTCACTCACCTTCAACTTCTTTCCCTTGTTAGTCGCATTTCTCTTTCGCCTTCGTCCTCCTCCTCGTCATTGATTCCGTTCTCCTCATGTTTCTTTTTGCTTGGCCCTCATTTTCACTTTTTGTCAATATATCCAAATGTTTCTCTCTGTTGTCAAGCCTCCTCCTCCTCGTCCTCCTCCTCCTCCTCCTCTTCCGTCCTCCTCCTCCTCCGCCGTCCTCCTCCTCCTCCTCCTCATCATCATCATCATCACCCCCATAAACCGATGTTGTTGTTGTTGTTGTCGTTGTTGTTTTCTACTTTTCTTCGTTCTTGTTTTTGTTCTTGTTCATCTTGTTCTTGTTCTTCGTTCTTCATCCTGCTTATTCTTCTTCCTCTTCATCCCCTTTTTCTCCTTCCTTCATCTCTTTTATCTCATTCTTTCCTTCCTTCTTCTTCCTCATCATCACCTCATCACCTCATATCATCATTTCTTTCCTCTATCTCCTCCTCATCTTCATCTTCTCTCCTCCTTTTCCTTCCTCATCTCTTCCCTCCTCATGGTCCTGACTTCCTCTTCTTCATCATCTTCCTTCTCTCCTCCTCCTCCCTCCTCCCTCCTTTTCTCTCCCTTCCTCATGGCCGTCGCTTCTTCATCACTATCAGCTCCTCCTCGTCTTCTTCCTTTTCCTCCTCCTCCTCCTCCTCCTCCTCCTCATAAGCAGGCGGAGCGCGTCCAGGGCAGGCCGGAACACCCTCACGCCGCGCCAGCTGACCCGTCGCCTACGTGAGGTTACTTCCATGGCCTCCTGCAACCCTGGCCGTGCTCCCGGGACGTGGTGCAGCGGGCGAAGAACCACTTGGTCACAGAGCAGCCTCCCGAAACGGGCTGCTCCAACTTGTTCCCAGGGAGGCTTTTTAGTTAAGAGGTCGCCACACTCTTCTACACCGCAGTCCTAAATAACTAGGGCACAGTCCAGCTAACTAGGACCCTGGAACTCCAGACATTGTCTCATAAAGAGATCCTCTGCCTGCTGTCCAGAGGCTTCACCATGACCCTGGCACGGGAGACAGATTAGATATTACACCTTGTCCAAGGGTGACCTGAGACTATGCAAGCCAGGGGCGACTAGTTCCTTGAGGTGAAAACACTTCACCCACATACCAAGAAAGGAGGGGGAGGAGGAGGAAGAGGAGGGGCCAGCTAACATACAGCCATGCACAGGTAAATGAATCATGTGAAGTCGTTGGCCTTGAAAATAGATGTCCGGCCCACCATAACACGACCATTAATTCACTGACCTTTCAAATGGGGGTCAACCTTTTCCCGGGAGACTGTTTTATCCTTCTGACTGAAAAACGGTAACGAACTGGGGACCCTCCAGACTCGGCGTAGGTAGGGGGCAGCACTGAGCCATCTAGGGCGTCGGGGTGCAGGAGACGAAAAGGAAAAATGAAGGTCAAGGAAAAAAAATGAAAATGAAAAGGAAAGAAAAAGGAAGGTATTGTGTTTTTGTCTTACCATTACTTTTCGTTTCCAGTATAGGAAGCAGAATAGGAGAGAAGGAGAAGGAGGACGAAGAGGAGATATAGAAGAGAAAGGGGAAGGAGGAGGAGGAGGAGGAGGAAGAATATAAGTATTAAGAAATAAACACATAAGAAGGAAAGTAACAAGATACTTAGAAGGACAGTGAGAGCTGCCGAGAGAGAGGGTTAGATTCGTTTGAGTGAATTCTCTACAACACAAAAACAAGGAGTGTACATTTAAAAGCGAAGAGTCATCCACTAAAGTACCTGACTCACTTCACAGTCTCCTGAAGTGTTTAAAATGTTCTGTTGGTTAATTCTTTTGTAAAATCTTCTCGCGATAATTAAGATGTTCCCCTCACACAGAAAGTAGCCCCCCGCCAAGCCAGATAGAGACCGGGGAGGATATTTTAACATACAAAAAAGCGAGGTCAGGAAGGAATTATTCTTGACCAGGAGAGAAACTTGTTCCCAGAAGACATAAACTTAACCAAGGCAACCACTGGGCGGAGAGGCAGCGTCGCAGACAAAGTTCCAAAGAGACAGACCAGTATTATTAAACATTTGAAGAACTGATAGACCAGCATCCTTAAACATTTGAAGGACAGATAGACCAGCATTCTTAAACATTTGAAGGACAGATAGACCAGCATTCTTAAACATTTGAAGTACAGATAGACCAGCATTCTTAAACATTTGAAGGACAGATAGACCAGCATCCTTAAACATTTGAAGGACAGATAGACCAGCATTCTTAAACATTTGAAGGACAGATAGACCAGGATTCTTAAACATTTGAAGGACAGATAGACCAGGATTCTTAAACATTTGAAGGACAGATAGACCAGCATTCTTAAACATTTGAAGGACAGATAGACCAGCATTCTTAAACATTTGAAGGACAGATAGACCAGCATTCTTAAACATTTGAAGGACAGATAGACCAGCATTCTTAAACATTTGAAGTACAGATAGACCAGCATTCTTAAACATTTGAAGGATAACCCACATTTGTTAAGGCTTTCCTAGAAGGTGCGGGTATTTCCTCGGGTAGTGTTATGACCCTAGTGATAGTTTGACGAGGCTCTCACTGTCCTTCTATGTTTCTTTTTATCTTCCTCCTTATGTGCTTATTTCTTCTTACTTTTCTTCTTCCTCCTCCTCCTCCTCCTCCTCCTCCAAAGACCGCGAAAGTTGAAGGTGATAAAAAAAGTTCTAAGAGTTATCAAAACACCTCTCAGGTCTAAGTCCAAAAGAGTTGTCCGATCTGGGGGCATTTATGGTCCCCCCCCGGATGGGATCTCTGAGGCTATTACTTCGTGAGCAGTTTGATATATTTTGATACATTTTGAGGTGGTGTTTGGTGTGAAAAGTAAGAGAATTTGTCTTTAGAGAGCATGGTGAACTACTCTCTGGTGTTGGTGAGACCACAGGGAAACGGAAAGTGAGGTCAAGGGAAGGGTCTTTGGTGGGCTTGCACCACCCCCTTGCCTCCAATGTATACCTCACCTGGAGTGGCTTACGCCCGTTTCAGTACGTGTCATCCTACCTACACCCTAAAAGGCACGATAGAGACCAACAAAGACATCTTAATCAATGGAAGAAAAAAGTGAATAAAGGACTAAACTAAGCAGAAGGTAACTGAAATCACAAAAATATCTTTAATAAATTGAGAAAAAAGACGAAAAAAGAGCAGAATCAGAACAGTAGCGAGCTAAAATCGCATTCATAGGAGAGATAAAGTGTGCAGGAGAATGTTACACCCACGAGAGGCACACAAACCTGATCAAGCGGAACCACGAGACGGAGGAAGTAGTTTAGTGGAGCAAGATTAGGGACCAAGGCCGGCACTCCCAAACGCTTCTGGGCCCACACACCCACATTTGATCAGGCTTTCGTAGAGGTTGTGTGTATTCCCATGGGTAGTTTTATGAGCCTTGCGATAGTTCAATAAAGCTTCTGTACCATGAACTTGACAAACGCTCCTGAGAATCCGACTGATCTCCGTGGCCTATGGAAGTAATCGTTTGGAGCCGTGATCGTCTGAGACACGGGCCAGGCTTGCCACACGGCCACCCATGAATCACCCGTTTTTTGCTTCCCTCGGCCCCGTGTTCGTGGATGAGTTAACACGACGCTCTCCACGCCTCCACGCGGCAACCAGGCGGGTCTTGCGTTGTTCCGAATTTATTGTGTTTTGCTTGTTTTGGGGTGCTTTCTCTCTCTCTCTCTCTCTCTCTCTCTCTCTCTCTCTCTCTCTCTCTCTCTCTCTCTCTCTCTCTCTCTCTCTCTCTCTCTCTCTCTCTCTCTCTCTCTCTCTCTCTCTCTCTCTCTCTCTCTCTCCTTGACTCGCTCCTTCCTTCCATACAGAGTCGGTTGTGAGTCGGCCGCAGACTGATGGCGTTTTTATGCAAAGGATTAAATACTTTACGATCACGTCTTGCTCTGCTCTCGACTCGCTCTTTACTTGATATACTCAGCTCAGAGCGACAGGAACTTCAGCTCTTTTCTTTTCTTTTTTCTCTTCGTGTGGAGGATTAACTTTTATCTCGACTGCCCGCGGAGGTTCCCGACAGTGGGGTAAGCTGAGGACTGGCGGATAGGTATACAGGCTTGAGTTTTATGTCTCTTTGCGCTGTTGATTTACTCCGCTGCCCGAGGTGTGGCTGTTAAAGTGACCAGATAGAGTGACGGGGCTTATGCATTGTGGTTCAACTTTAGTATATGAGACTGGTGCGGGTTTTTATAGGCTGTAATTCTCCTAAAACCCTTCACTTCTCATGACTATATTATAAAACAAATATATAAAAGCAAAAATCACAGACAAATTCGCTTCCTCTATCGCAGCTTATAGTAAGATTACAACGAGATCAAGACGGCAACACGTTGGCTGTGTGTTGTTCACCTTTCCTCAATAGTATTGCCTCAATGTCATGTTTGTAATTCTCCTCATGCACTTCATTTCTCAGGTATACAATGTAAAATGAATAAAAAAACACGAAAAATCTGCTTCCTGTATCGCGGCTTACCGTAAGATTATAGCAAGACTAAAATACGTTGTCTGTGTGTTGTTCAATTGTCCTCATTGGTATTGCCTTCACGCGCCTCCCCGCTGCCCGAGTATCCTGTCCACGCGTCCCCGCCTGCAACTCTTCGCTCTGTCGCCCCTGCCCGTCTCGCCCCGTCTCGCCCGTTTGTCCTGCAGTGTCCATATTCTCAAACGTGTCGACGCCTTAGTACATCTGTTTAATGAGGCTCTCGTAGATGTTGCAGGGATTTCCGTGCGTGGGTTCAGATCTCTGGAGGTGGTTTTGCAATATTTCTACGCCGTCAACGTTAAAATCACTTTTGAGAACCCGATGTATTTTGTCCGTGGCCTTCAATAACTATCTCAACAAGAGCCCGGAGCGTTTGAGAATGCGAGTCTTGTGTGGCTGGTGGCGTGATGGGCCTTTGCGTGTTTCTTTTACCTGTTGTATTTTTACGTAATTGTGTGAAGGATTTTTTTCTCTAAAGTAAAGGAGACCGACCAAAGGGTGAAAACACACACACACACACACACACACACACACACACACACACACACACACAACACTGCTCCTCTAAAGAAAACAGAAAAATACCAAACCAGGAAAGATGCCAATAAGTAACGATTTATCTAATGTTCTTTTATAAGTGTCTTGAAACTCCCCTTCACCGTTTTGTATTTCATCATATTTATCCTACAATGCTTTTAACTTGGGGTGACGTAATGATTGTGTGTGTGTGTGTGTGTGTGTGTGTGTGTGTGTGTGTGTGTGTGTGTGTGTGTGTGTGTTTTGTTGACGGACGCACGAAAGCAAACATCGCCCCCAGCCTCGGCGATGTAAGGTCACGCGGCTCTCAGGAACATCATAAAGAAAACAACATCAGTTCGTGTTCCTCGCTCGCCTCCTCGCACGCTCCTTTACATGCCGGGATCTTCTCACTTGTCTTTTCTTCGTTCCTGTGTTGTGTAAATGAGCGCCGTGTTGAGGCTTAAGACACTCGCCGGCGCTGCGGTGAATTATAGAAGCAGCTGCGCCACAATTAAGTAAAACTGACGACTCGAGAGACACGGGCCCGGGAGGAATGACAACGCTCTTCACCCTCCACCGCGGACCTTCCTCCCTGGTGACTTTCCTGTTATCTTGTTCTTTTTAATGAACTTTTAATTATGGCTTTCATTTTTCCTTGTTTTCTTTATCTTCTGATTATGATGCTGCCATAAAATTGTCTGTTTTATTTACTTTTATTATTGTATTTTCTTTGTTTTTTCCATTATGCTGCCACCACAACATATCAATGGAAAACAAATGTAAACTAATGTTAGGTATAAAGTAAAGCCTTTATATGCAATCCTAAAACTAAAAGAAAATGGGCTTAAAATATTTTAACCACTTCTGCTAATGTTGAACCTTTACCTCCGGCGCCAAAACTTGAGAGGAAACAAGGGAAGCAAGTTCATCTGAATGGCAACACTTTTATACTTTTCAGCCAAAAACACGAGAAAGCGTCACAATCAGGACGCCAACCCTTGCAGTAACGTTGAACCATACTTTCCTTTCTCGTGCCGAGGGAAAACGAGCCTGTCAGTACCAAGCAAGGGTTCTCCAGACCCCTTAGTGCCAACCCTTCCCTTGCTCCCCCGCAGAAGTGGTACAAGACGGCGGCGGAGCAGGCGCAGGCGTGGGCGGAGCAGTGCGGCCACCACAGCCACCCCGAGCACCCGAGTGTGCGCTGGACCTCCAACTACGGCGCGTGCGGCCAGAACGTCTTCGTCTCGCCCGCCAAGAAGCGATGGTGGGTACTGGTGGTGGTGATGGTGGTGGTGGTGGTGGTGGTGGTGAAGGTGGTGGTGATGATGAGAACAGTGGTGTTGGTGTTTTGAGTGTTGCAGGCCTATGGGGGTTGGTAGGGAATGAGGTTAGGTATAGTTTTATGGCCTTAGATACGTGGGTGGATAGGTGGGTGAAGGGCCAGGTGATGTAAGGCAAACATTCCCCATTCCCCCTTCACACCGTCCCTTCCCCCTTCACATCAACCCTTCCCCCTTCACACCAACCCTTCCCCCTTCACACCAACCCTTCCCCCTTCACACCAACCCCTCCCCTTCACACCATCCTTCCCCTTCACACCATCCTTCCCCCTTCACACCAACCCTTCCCCCTTCACACCAACCCTTCCCCCTTCACACCAACCTTCCCCTTCACACCAACCCTTCCCTTCACACCAACCCTTCCCCTTCACACCAACCCTTCACATCAACCCTTCCCCCTTCACACCAACCCTTCCCCCTTCACACCAACCCTTCCCCCTTCACACCAACCCTTCCCCCTTCACACCAACCCTTCCCCCTTCACACCATCCCTTCCCCCTTCACACCATCCCTTCCCCCTACACACCAACCCTTCCCCCTTCACACCATCCCTTCCCCCTTCACACCATCCCTTCCCCCTACACACCAACCCTTCCCCCTTCACACCAACCCTTCCCCCTTCACACCAACCCTTCCCCCTTCACACCAACCCTTCCCCCTTCACACCAACCCTTCCCCCTTCACACCAACCCTTCCCTTCACACCAACCCTTCCCTTCACACCAACCCTTCCCCTTCACACCAACCCTTCCTCCCCTTCACACCGTCCTTCCCTTCACACCATCCCTTCCCCCTTCACACCATCCCTTCCCCCTTCACACCAACCCTTCCCCCTTCACACCGTCCCTTCCCCCTTCACACCAACCCTTCTCCCTTCACACCGTCCCTTCCCCTTTTGCGTCATCCTTCCCCCTTCACAAACCCCCTTCGCCTTCCCTTTCTATTAAGACAATCCACTTTAGACCCATTCTCCCTTCATACTCTCCCAATCCTCCCTTCCCTTAACTCTTCCCTCCCTCCCTTCCTTCCCCTCTAACGCCCCCTCCTCGCCTTCAACTATTCCCTC
>NC_066563.1:22500-57500 GCF_024679095.1 Eriocheir sinensis
CAGAGCCTTCGAAATTTCCTCGTATAGTGTCTGATGTTTGTATTGAAGTTCACAAATTTGATGAAACTATACAGGAAAAGTCGTGTATTTAGTGTGGCATCGAAGACCTCACCATTTTGGATTGTATGTGATTCTATAGTTTGGTTCGGGCTGTTACGAAGACACTGTGTTGGACTGTGAAATCGGCTCATAGAGATGGAAGATAAGCGAAGAACGGGATAAGGAAGGAGAAGAGTTATTGGTCTTGGTAATGGAAGAGGAAGAGGGGAAAAGGAATGACATCAGGAAGGAAGGAAAGAAGAACGGTATGAGTGAAACGACGCCTGCTATGAGGAAGTGAAGTATGGAAACTCGTGTTGAAACTAGGCGAATGTATGACGAAGGGCAATTTAAGTTAATAAGGGAATAGGAAGAAAATGAACGATGGATGTATGCAGAGGTGCCGGAGTGCTGTCAGTCGTGTTGCAGCAATCTGAATGTAAGAGAAGACGCACTACGAGTTAAGGGAATGCTGTTGTTATGCTGCAAGAAAGAAGAAAACGCAGGAGTATGTATATCAGGATGGAATTAATGAAGACGAGGTGTTTAAATCCTATTGAAATGCTGTGAACGTATAAGAAAGAACACTATGAGCTTACGACTGTCTGTTGTTATGCTGCAAGAAAGAAGAAAACGCAAGAGTATGTGTTTCAGGATGGAGTTATTGAAGACGAGGTGTTTAAATCCTATTGAAATGCTGTGAACGTATAAGAAAGAACACTATGAGCTAAGGACGGTTCTGTGATTATGCTGCTAGGGAGAAGAAAGGGAGCTGGGAAAGATAAAAAAAGAAAGGAGGATGGAAAGAAAGGAAAGGAGAGAAGGAAAGAAGGGAGGACAGAAGGCAACACGCATAGGAGGGAAGGAAGGATATTAACAGACAAAGAAAGAGAATGCAAGGAAGTGTAGTTTAATCCTATAAGAAGATGATAACGATGGAGGGAAGGCAGGAAGGAAGGAAGGAAAAAAGAGGAGAATGCAGGAAAGTGTAATTTAATGCTTTAAGAAATAAAGAAGGAAGGAACGAAGGTAGCAGGAAGAAAGGAAGAAAGAGAGGGAGAAAGGAAGGAAGGAAGGGAGAAAGAAAGGAAGAAAGGAGCCAAGAAGCAAAAGAGAATGCAAGGAAGTGAGGCTTAAATGCTAAAAGAAGAAAATAAGGAAGGAAGAAACAAAATAAAGAAGGAATGAGGAAAGAAAGGAATGACGAAAGAAAATAAAGAAGGAAGGAGGAAAGAAAGGAAAGAAGGGAAGGAAGAAATAACAGAAAGAAGAAAGGAGGAAAGAAAGGAAGGAAGGAAGGAAAGAAAGCAAGAAAACACGAAACAAAGAAAGAAAAGCGTTATTTAAAACTATACAACAACAACCAACAACAGGCATTGAAGGGAGAAGAAGGACGTCACAAGATGAACGAGGTTACGAGGAAACGTTCAGAGGCAGCGGAATACGTAAGAAGCTCGCATGGAGATCTTATGCGTGTTGAAATGCGTCCCAGGTGTAAGGAAGCACATTGAGGGCACAAGGGGGGGTCGCTGGCGTGCCGTGGGGGGAGAGAGCGCGCGGGGAGAGGCATGGCGGAGCGCTGGGTGGTAATGCAATCTGCTGGTGGGTGGGACTGAAGGCTACATGGCTTAGTGACTGATGGGTTGGGTGATTGTGGCTGCTTGGTTGACTGGTTGGGAAGGAGGCTGGCTGGCTGGCTGGATAGATAGATAGGTTTAATGCCGTAAGAAGAAAGGAAGGAAAGAACAAAGCTAGCAGGAAGGAAGGAAAGAAGAAAAATGAGAAGAGGGAAGATGAACCAGATAAAAAAGAGCAAGAGAGAACGAGATAAGGAACATAAAAGGAAGAGAGCATAGACAGGATGGAGGGAGGGAGGCTCGGCGGGTGGTTGGCGGCACAGGTAAACACTGGTGTACACGTTTATAGACTTGATCAGGTGTGTGTGTGTGTGTGTGTGTGTGTGTGAGAGAGAGAGAGAGAGAGAGAGAGAGAGAGAGAGAGAGAGAGAGAGAGAGAGAGAGAGAGAGAGAGAGAGAGAGAGAGAGAGAGAGAGAGAGAGAGAGAGAGAGAGAGAGAGAGAGAGAGAGAGAGAGAGAGAGAGAGAGAGAGAGAGAGAGAGAGAGAGAGAGAGAGAGAGAGAGAGAGAGAGAGAGAGAAGAGAAGGAAGAAGAAGAAAAAGAAAGAGAAGAGAGGAGTCAGAAAGGAAAGGAAGGAGAAACGAAGAAATAAGAAGGAAGGAAGAAAGGAAGAGTATTAGAAAGAAAGAGAAAGAGGAGAGAAGGAAGGAATAGGAGAAAAGACATGTACAGGAGGAAGAGGACGAGAAGAGGAAACATGAAGCAGGTAAAACAAAAGAGGAAGAGAGAACGAGATAAAGATTATAATAGGAAGAAAGGGCATAGACAGAATGGAACAAGGAGAGAGGAGACGAGGATGAAGAGGGCGCTGAATGGAGGACAGATGGTGAAGATAGGTGGAAGGGAAGGCGAGATAAAGAGGGTGTGAGGTGGATAGGGAAGGGGAAGAGGTAGATGAATAGGGGAAAGGGATTTGATGGGACGTTGATTTGATGAAGGGAAAGTATGTAGAGGGGAAGGGAGGGTATGAAGGGGAGACGATGATAAACGAGAAAGGAAAGTGGGAACGGGAAGAGAGGGAATGAAAAGAAGGAAGAAAGGAGAGAAAGAAGGGAAGAAGGATGGAGGGCAAGGAAAGAAAGAAGGAATGAAGGAAAGGAGAAACAAATGAAAGGAGCTAGAAGGGAGTGAAGGAAAGAGGGAAGAAAAAAAAAGAAGGGAAGGAAATCTGAGGTGTGGGAAGGAAAATAGAAATGAAGGAAGGAAAGATAGGAAAGAAGGAAGGAAAGAACAAAGAAAAAGGAAAAAAGGAAGGAAGAAACAACGGAAGAGAGGCTTGTAGTAGATAGATATATATATATATATATATATATATATATATAGATATATATATAGAGAGAGAGAGAGAGAGAGAGAGAGAGAGAGAGAGAGAGAGAGAGAGAGAGAGAGAGAGAGAGAGAGAGAGAGAGAGAGAGAGAGAGAGAGAGAGAGAGAGAGAGAGAGAGAGAGAGAGAGAGAGAGAGAGAGAGAGAGAGAGAGAGAGAGAGAGAGAGAGAGAGAGAGAGAGAGAGAGAGAGAGAGAGAGAGAGAGAGAGAGAGAGAGAGAGAGAGAGAGAGAGAGAGAGAGAGAGAGAGAGAGAGAGAGAGAGAGAGAGAGAGAGAGAGAGAGATGGAGGAATGAGAGAGAGAGAGAGGAGAGAGAGAGAGAGAGGGAGAGAGAAAGAGATCAAGGAGAGAGGAGAGGGGAGGATGAATGAGGCTGAGAGGGGAGGGATGGGGAGGAGGAGGAGGAGGAGGGGGAGGAGGAGGAGGAAGAGAAGGAGGCGGAAAAGAAGATCAAAAGACAGAGGAATGACCGAAGGGAGGAGGAGGAGGAGGAGGAGGAGGAAAGAAGAACAGGATGAAACATGGGGAGAGGAGAGAAAGAGGAAGAGGAAGAGGAGGAGAGAATCAGGAGGCAGGGGAGAGAGGAGAGAGAGAAGATAGGGGAGAGAAGGAAAGGGAGAAGGGGGAAGAAGGGGTAGGGCAATGGAGGCTAGAGACAGGAAGGTAAGGGGAGGAATGGGAGAAGGTAGGTTGGGGAGGAAGGAAGAGGGAGAGGAGTGAGGTAAGGAGGCATTGAGGAAAGGGGAAGCAGGGGAGGGCTTGATGCAGGCGAGAGGGGTGCAGGGGGGGCAGGCTGGGAGAGGAAGGGGGAGAGGAGGGCGTGTTGGTAAGGGTGCATGACCTCAAAAGTAAAGTCTGCAGTATGCTTTTTTCTCCCTCTCCCTTCCGTCGCTCACCCGGGGAGATTAAGGGCGACGCAAATGAAGGGGAAAAGGTCGCGGCGTGAGGAAAAAAAGAGACGAAGGAGAGATTAGCGACGAGGAGAAAAAAAAAAATTGGAAAGGGATTGATTGGCGTGGGTGAAATGGTGACCTTGGCGCGGGATGTAACGCAAGAATAAGCAGGAGAAAGACATAGAGAAGAATATAGAGAGATAGAGAAAGGGCTGTTGTTCTGAATGGTGGTGTGGAAGCGCAAGAATAAGCAGGAGAAAGACATAGAGAAGAATATAGAGAGATAGAGAAAGGGCTGTTGTTGTGAATGGTGGTGTGGAAGCGCAAGAATAAGCAGGAGAAAGACATAGAAGAATAGAGAGAGATAGAGAAAGGGCTGTTGTTGTGAATGGTGGTGTGGAAACGCAAGAATAAGCAGGAGAAAGACATAGAGAAGAATATAGAGAGATAGAGAAAGGGCTGTTGTTGTGAATGGTGGTGTGGAAACGCAAGAATAAGCAGGAGAAAGACATAGAAGAATAGAGAGAGATAGAGAAATGGCTGTTGTTGTGTGAATAGTGGTGTGGAAACGCAAGAATAAGCAGGAGGAAAAAGACTTAGAGAAGAATATAGAGAGATAGAGAAAGGGCTGTTGTTGTGTGAATGGTGGTGTGGAAACGCAAGAATAATCAGGAGGAAAAAGACTTAGAGAAGAATATAGAGAGATAGAGAAAGGGCTGTTGTTGTGTGAATGGTGGTGTGGAAACGCAAGAATAAGCAGGAGAAAGACATAGAAGAATAGAGAGAGATAGAGAAAGGGTTGTTGTTGTGTGAATAGTGGTGTAGAAACGCAAGAATAAGCAGGAGAAAAAAGACTTAGAGGAAAATATAGAGAGATAGAGAAAGACTTGTTGTGTGAATGGTGGTGTGGAAACGCAAGAATAGGCGAGAGGAAATGATAAAGAAGAATAGAGAGAAATAGAGAAAGGGGAAGGAAGGGAGAAGAGGAGGAGGAGCAGAGGAAGAAAGAAAGAAATAAGAGGAGGCGGAGGAGGAGGAGAGGAAGAAAGGAGAAGAAAGAGGAAGAAATGATGAAGAAACGATGGAAGAGAAAAATACAAAAGATAGAAATGTGAAAATAGACACGAGAAAGACATAGAGAAGAATAGAGAGAAAAAGTGAAGGGTGGGATAGAAATGCAAGAATAGGCAAGAGAGAGTGATAGAGAAGAACAGAGGGCTAGAGAAAGGGTTAATATTGAGTTAATGATGATATGAAAACGCAAAAATATGCAAGAGAAAGACATAGAGAAAAATAGATAGAGAAACAGAGACAGGGTTCTTACGGTGATACTTGCGACATACCCTGAACGTGAGATGGAAACTTGAGGAAATGGTAAAATAAAATACTTGTTACTAGTGAAATATCTTTGCAATGGGATGGAAAAGGAGAAACTGGTAAAATAAAATCCCTGTTATCATGAGTCTGGTTAGTATGTAAGTAGGGAGACTAAGGTAGATAATTGCATTTAAACAGGTAGACTGAATAGCTTGAAAGATAGACAGGTAAGGAAGTATCGTAAGTCTGGTTAGTAAGTAAGTAGAAGGAGGTTGAGTAGGTACAGACAAGCCGGCCAGCAGGAGTGAATGGCTGTCTGGGGTCTGGCGGTGCGGGGCGGGGCGGGGAATGGTGAATTAGCTTTGTAGCGAAAGGAAGGAAAGAATAAAGAACAGGAAGAAAGGAAGGAAGAAACAAAGGAAGGAAGGAAGGAAAGAATAAAGAAAAGGAAGAAAGGAAGGAAGAAACAAAGGAAAAGAGGCTTGTAGTAGATAAGAAAAGCAAATAATAATAATAATAATAACAATAACAAGTACGATGAACTTCAATACTCTGGGGAAAGACTGACGTGGCGTGTTCCTCCTTATAAGCTTATCATTGTGTGCCAGCATTGTACGTAAGAATCCTTATAGTTACTTAAGTGTCTGTGGATATGATTCCTTGATACATTTTCTATTGTCTATTGTTTTTTGTCCATCTAATTAATCTTTTTTTCATTTTCCTCTTTCGGGCTCGATACGATGACTTCAAAAAACATAACAGAAAGCATCGTAAATAAATACATAGATGGTTTAATAAGAGCTGGGATGTGATGTTTCTGCTTCGTTCATTGTAAAACTGGATGAGGAGGAAGAGGAGGAGGAGGAGGAGATGGTGGATGGTTAGGGGAGGAAGAGGAGGAAGAAGATGAGGAGGAGGAGGAGGAGGAGATGGTGGATGGTTAGGGGAGGATGAGGAGGAAGAAGATGAGGAGGAGGAGGAGGAGGAGGATGGTTAGGGGAGGAAGAGGAGGAAGAAGATGAGGAGGAGAAGGAGGAAAGAATGATCAGCTCTTCTCTGTTTTTTTTTTCCTCCACCACCTCATCCACCTCCTCCACCTCCTCTCCCTTTCCTCTCCGGCCTCTTACCTTTTCCAACATTTTCTCTCCAGCCTGTTTTTTTTTTCCTCTCCCGTCATGGCTTTAGTTTCTCTCTCCTCCTCCTCCTCCACCCTTTGTTCCGTTCCTCTCTCTATTTGTTCCTCCTCCTCCTCCTCCTCCTCCTCCTCCTCTTCTTCTTTCCATCCTTATTGGTTTCCCTTCGTTCCAATCTTCTCTGTTTTCTCCTCCTCTTCCTCCTCCCTCTCCTCTTTCTCTTCCTCACCCTCCTCATCTTCGTTCTTCTATTCCTGTTTGTTTCTGTTCGTTTCAGTCTTCTTTGTTTTCTCCTTTCTATCGGTTTCCCTTCGTTTCATTCTCCTCTCTTTGTGTTCTTCTCTCTCCTCGTCCTTCCTCTTCCTCTTGGTTTCTGTTCGTTCCACTCTTCTTTGTTTTCTCCTTTATATTGGTTTTCCTGTTTCATTCTCCTCTCTTTGTGTTCTTCTCTCTCTCCTCTTCCTCCTCCTCGGGCCTGGTCGTCGGCGGAGCGGGGCAAATGGTGTCGTGGACTCGTGGGCGCCGGGGCAAACACAACAACTTTCCTGTCCCGCCGTACAAGTCAACTGTTTGCCTGCTACATATTCCGCGGCGGTCGTGGGGGTGACTTGGCCGGCCCTCAGCCACCCTTGACTTGCCTCGTTACGACCTGATTATGCCTTCGTCTTACGCACGTTGAAGGCCTCGATGTGCAGTGGGAGATATTGCGCAGCTTGTGAAGTGGCTGCCGTGCGTTTGACATTCAGGTTAGATTCAGTTAAGACGGGATTTAGGGCCGCTTTCAGTCACCTTGTTTGTTTTGATCGTTACCAATGGCTGTTATCGCCCCTATACTATTTCCACGTAAAACTGGCCAATGGTGTAGTGGCGGCTGCGGGGTTAGCCAAGCCCCGCACCTTGCTACACACTCAACACCTCACTTCCTCTGCAGCCGCCATACCCCATAGACCAGTTTCACGTGGAAAACTATAGCGTCGATCACCGCCATTGGTAACGATTAAAACAAACAAAATGACTGTGAAAGCGGCTCTCAGTGTAGAAACGTGTAGTGATTTTGTTTATTATTAAAGAAGGTGTGTGATGCTGGCTGAAAGGAAGAATTGCAGATTATTATTTTGTGAGGTAACTGTTGTGCTTTAGAGGTTCAGTTAAGTTGTTTGTTTGTTTGTTTATATTGTGAGTGTGTTATCTCATACTTGCCTTGTTACTGATTTTCTTACTTTTATGGAATATTTTCTCGCCGATTTCCAGCTTTTACAATGCGTTTTCAGGTTTCTTTGTGGTTTCTACAGTAATTTCTATGTTGCCGAATTGTATCTCGTTCAGCGACAGGTCAAGGCGAAGGAACCGAGAAACAAAATGAGTTAGAATTTTAAAACATAAGAAACCGCAAGTCCTTTACACAGCAATACTAACGGGAAGCAATTTCGTCCATACTACAAAACATTGGGGCACTGATAATAAGGAAAAGCCATAATGAAGCCCAAAGTGAAGTGCAGCTATAATGCTTGATGGCTGACGAGCGAGAAGCGTTGCCAAATTATCGCACTCGGCGCATTGCATTTTCGTAGTTTCTGACCGATAACTAGCAAAGAAAAAAACGAAACCCATCAATATTTTACAGTTTTAGCGCTAACTTTAATTTGCTACCGTTATTTATGTGGTTACGACAGTCTTGGAGCCTAAATATGATAAATGCAATGCTTAGAGTACGACAATTTGGCAACGCTGCGAGCGAGGCCCTTCACCCAGCCACCGCGGAGATAAGAAAACACACCTTGGCTGACGCGATGATTTCAGGAAGCGCTTAGTAAAAATGAAACACTACCGAGAAGCAGGAGCGTGACGTGGGCGCTGGCAGGCACTAATATGCAAGCGTGTGGGCGGCTGGTAAACACGCCTCATTATAACCTGGAACCTCCGTGATCGTGGTTTTTTATTTTGCTGTCAGCGTGATGGACGAGGAGACGAGATATCAAGTGCCTTTTTTTGCATGTGCGTGTACGAGAATTTAGATTAGAACGCAAGACTCACTGATTGCACTGAGATGAGATTGAAAGTATAGAAAAGAAAAAACACAGGAGGAATGAACATACTTAGGAGACGAAATATCTAGTGCCTTATTTTGTATGTGTGTGTATGAGATTTTAGATTAGAACGCAAGACTCACTAATTGCACTGAGACGAGAATGAAAGTATATAAAAGAAAGAACACGGACGGAAGTAGGTAAACCATGAATTTCCTTAGAGACGAAATATCTAGTGCCTTATTTTGCATGTGTGTGTACGAGATTTTAGATTAGAACGCAAGACTCACTAATTGCACTGAGATGAGATTGAAAGTATATAAAAGAAAGAACACGGACGGAAGTAGGTAATCCATGAATTTCCTTAGAGACGATATATCTAGTGCCTTATTTTGTATGTGTGTGTATGAGATTTTAGATTAGAACGCAAGACTCACTAATTGCACTGAGACGAGAATGAAAGTATATAAAAGAAAGAACACGGACGGAAGTAGGTAATCTATGAATTTCCTTAGAGACGAAATATCTAGTGCCTTATTTTGTATGTGTGTGTATGAGATTTTAGATTAGAACGCATGACTCACTAATTGCACTGAGACGAGAATGAAAGTATATAAAAGAAAGAACACGGACGGAAGTAGGTAAACCATGAATTTCCTTAGAGACGAAATATTTAGCGCCTTATTTTGTATGTGTGTATGAGAATTTAGATTAGAACGCAAGACTCACTAATTGCACTGAGACGGGAATGGAAGTATATATAAAAAAAAGAACAGACGGAAATAGGTAATGCGTGAATATACCTAATAACGAAACAAAGAATGAGATGACGCAGAAAAAAAAACCCGACATTGACAGTATGAAAAAAAACACAAGCAAATAAAAGAGTCAATTATATACTCAAAACGAGATACAGAGAATGAGAAGACACGTCCAAAACAAAAATATCTCGTATCCTTAATTAACCTAAGCTCATCATAAATAAAATGCTCAGGTGGTTAATATATAATGTGAGAGAGCAGAAGTGAGTCTTAATTAACCTGGTAACTGTGGGAATCATGTTTCTTAATGGTCCCTCTAAGCGAGAAAAATGAGAAAAAATCATCACTGACGCAAACCATTTCATAATATATATCAGCCCATTTGTGATTAGTTTATGCATCATCTATTTTTGGGGTTTATATCATGGCAAAAATTAGGCCCGTCGCTGGTTCATGGTAAAGCCACAAATTTGGCCTATCGCTGCTACCGGGTTGATAACGAGAAACATATATTTTTCTTTACAGTTAAGGAAGCAACTCAAGGGGAATACAAAGAAAGTGTAGGAAAAAAGCCCGCCAATCGCTGCTCCTATAAAAGAAATAAATAAAGAGTTGCCGAAAGAGAGGTCAGTCTCGGGTGGAGAGGTGTCTTGATACATATATGATAACGAAATCGAAGGAAGAAGAATATATAGAAAAACTCATAAGTATTGACCTAAAATCTATTAATAATCATAAAAACGTCCAGACACTACAAAATCATACAGTTAAAACCATGCTTTTTTTTTTTCATTTATTGGAAGGGAGATAAGATGGACTAAGGGTGGGGTTGGGTGGGGGAGAGTTAGTGTAAGGGAGAAGTAAGGGGAAAGGGAGGGTGAGAGAGGGGAGAGGGGAAGGATGTAGAAGGTATTGGGAGGGGAGAGAGGGAGAAGAGGAAGGTAGGGGAATAGAAAGAGTGAGAGAGGAAGACGGAGAGGTAGGAGGTATTAGGCAGTTGTTGTTTTTCTTACTTTTTGTTTTGTGCCCTTGAGCTGTCTGTCTCCCTTGCTGAAAAAAAAATACTGACTACTAAAAGAATCGTTGTATCTAATGAGGAAGCCGAGATAATGAGGTCACACGCAGATGAAAAGAAAACTAATCAGCCAAGTCTCATTGATAATCATGACGGCGTCCAGGTGGCTGAAAAATGTCACTGGCGTCATGCAGAGAAAGTGAAAGTCTGACAGTACAGGAAAAAAACGGAGCGAGGGAATGAGAACACGCGCACACTTGAAAAAAAAGAACACAACCACTCTTCCTTGACCTAAAACTCATGGTACTTAAAAAAAACCTTCCAGGTGTTTAGAAATATATATCGTGTTGACGAATATATATGCAAATAATAAATCAAGATAATTCAAACACGCATTAATAATAATCATAAAAAAATGCCAGATGCTGAAGAATTTATATTATGGAAATCATGCTGAGAAAACTTGAAAAAAGAAACGTAATGAGAATATGTATTTTGTATTGAAAACGAAAAAATAAATAAAGCAAAAAAAAAATATCCCGAAGCTTATCCTAAAACTCATTAATAAGTCTAAAAACGTTCAAATGTTAAAATAAAGAAAAAAAACCATATCATCATTCCGACGAAACTTTTAATCCAGTCAAGCTAAAAAAATATTCAATCTTCACCTAAATCATTAATTATTATAAGGACGTCCGGGAGCTCGAAAATATAAATCACAGCGAACAGGAATGGCAGCGTGATATATACAGGTAATCCATCGCGCCCAGGTGTGTAGGGGGGAGTAGGGGGCGGGGAGGTGAGCAAACAGGTGAGGCCATTAAATTAGCACGGTGTTGTGGGTCCACCTCTCACCTGCCAAGCCTCAGGTGTTATAGAGGTGGTGATGAAAGTCATAAATATACTATATGAATAATGGCCGAGGGAGGGAAGGAGAAAGGGATGGCTAGGGAAGGGAGAAAGGGAGGGAGAAGGGATGAAAGGAGGGAGGGAGGAAGGAAGAGAAAAAGGATGACGGAGGAGGGAGATGGGAGGGAAGGAGAAAGGGATGGCTAGGGAAACATGGAAACATGGACTAGCAGGCAGCAGAAAGCCTGTTGGCTCATTACTAGGCTGCCTGCGTTCAGTGATTTAATCAATCCGTTTGCCACAGAAGTGGCTTGCAGGGAAGGATTAAAGCACTTGTGTACCTACTCTTGGGAACGTTCAGTTCACTCCTGTTGCAGCAAAGTGGCGATCAATGCGTTTCTTGAAGGAGTTGATGGTCTCTGCGCTAACCACTTCTGCAGGAAGGCTGTTCCAGTGGCGAACAACTCTATTCGAGAAGTAACTCCTGCCGATGTCGGTATTGCATCGCTTTGCTTGAATTGTTTTTCCGTTGTTTCTTGTTCTCAGGTTAGTTTGTAGCGTGAAGAGTTTGGAGTGATCAACGTTGCTGAGCTTGTTCAGGTACTTAAAGACTTGTATCATGTCTCCCCGCAGTCGTCTCTTTTCCAACGTGAAGAGGTTGAGTCGCTCGAGTCGTTCTTCATAGGGTTTCGTCCTCAGTGATGGTATCATCTTCGTGGCGCGGCGCTGTACTCTCTCAAGTAATTCAATGTCTTTCCTGTAATTAGGAGACCAGAATTGCACGGCGTATTCCAGGTGGGGCCTTACCAGCGAATTATACAAGGATAACATAACTCCCGGCGTCTTGTATTCGAAGTTCCTCGATATGAACCCAAGCATTGTATTGGCTTTCTTACAGGCGGACTTGCAGTGTTTTGTTTGTTTCAAGTCACTGCTGATGGTGACCCCGAGGTCTCTTTCCTCTTGCACAACATGTAGTGGTTCGCCACCCATGTGGTATATGTGGTTGCTGTTTCTGGATCCGATATGCATTACTTTACATTTGGTAGTGTTGAAGGACATCTGATAATTTTCTGACCACCGAGTGATCTGGTCCAGGTCTCTCTGGATAATTTCGCAGTCTGCCGTCGTGAGGGCCTTCCCACCCACCTTTGTGTCGTCGGCAAATTTTGAAAGATTGGATTTTAATCCTAGTTCTAGGTCGTTGATATATATGATGAAAAGTATGGGTCCCAGCACTGACCCCTGTGGCACTCCACTTGTGACCGGGAGCCACTCGGAGGCCTGTCCGTTGAGTACAACTCGTTGTTTTCTTTCAGTGAGCCAGTCTTTGATCCACGCTGTCAGATCGTCGCCTAATCCCGCCGACTTAAGTTTCTTGAGGAGTCTTTCATGTGGCACTTTGTCAAAGGCTTTCTGAAAGTCTAGATATATAACATCACTGGGGATATGATTATCCCAGTTTTCATAGATACCTTGGAAGAAGTCCAATAAATTGGTTAAGCATGAGCGCTTGTTCCTGAAACCGTGCTGAGCATCGGAAATGATGTTGTTGTCTTCAAGGAACCTAACGAGTTTGTCTCTGATGATCTTCTCGAGGATTTTTCCGGCCACTGAGGTCAAGCTGATTGGTCTGTAGTTTAGGGCCACACTTTTGTCTCCCTTTTTGTAGATCGGTGTTACGTTCGCTTGTTTCCAGTCTTTCGGGACTTTGTTTTGTTGTAGTGACAGATTGTAGATGGCGGTGAGTGGCTTGAGGATTTGCTGCTTGAGTTCCTTGAGCAGCCTGGGTGACAAGTCGTCGGGTCCGGTAGACTTGTTTGTCTCGAATTTGTCGTTCGTCGATTGTACCAATTTCTAGGGGAGTGATTCCCATCGGTGGGGAAGGGCTCTCGGGTACGGACTGGGTATTCTCGACCGTGAACACAGACGCGAAGTTCCTGTTTAGGATTCCGACCATTTGTCTACTGTCCTGTGTTAGTACGTCACTTTCATCTTTTAGGGGACCGATATTGCTTTTTGTCTTCTTTTTGGTTCTTATATACGTGAAGAACTTTTTCGGGTTGGACTTGGCTTCGCGTGCAATTTGCTTTTCATAGTCACGTTTACTCTGGCGAATGAGTGTTCTGCAAGCTCTGAGGCTTTGATGGTACTGTTCGCGTGCCTCGTCAGTGCTGTTTTCCTTTAGCAAGTTGTATTTTCTCTTCTTCAAATTAATCGCCCGTCGAACTTGGGTAGTCATCCACGGTGTGCTTGTGGCATTATTTGTTCTCCTTGTCTTCATGGGAACAGTCGTTCTCTCTACCTCCAGGAGTTTGTTCTTAAAGCCGTTCCACGCGCCGTCCACCGGAGTGAGGTTCATGGGTTCCCAAGTTGTCTGGGTTAGCAGCTCACGAGCGAAGTTAAAATTGGCTTTTTTGTAGTCTGGAATCTTGGACATGTTTTCGGTGAGTTCATGGTCTGTTCTGATTTTTAGGCGAATTAGGTGATGGTCGCAACCATCCAGTTTTTCGCCGACTTGACATTCACGTGTGAGATCTGAATCACTCACGAGTACTAGGTCTAATAAGTTATTTTCCCTCGTCGGTTGGGTAACAATCTGAGTAAGAAAATTGTCCTCTAACATTTCGAGCAATCTGTTACCCTCGATCTCCAATCATCGTGGTCCAGTCAATGTTGGAACAGTTAAAGTCCCCGATAATGACTGACTGTTTGTTTTGTGTTATGGTGTGAATTTCCTCGTACAGCGCTTCGTCGTCCGCTGCTTGTTGCTTTGGAGGTCTGTAAACGGTTCCAATCGTTATTTTGTTGTGCTTGCTAGTCTCCAGTTCAACATATACAGTGTCATATTTCTCTGAGTCTTCTTTGGTTATTTCCACGGCAGGGTATTTGTTCTTGACGTAACAGATGACACCTCCTCCTTTCTTGTGAAGTCTGTTTTTGTAGAAGCTCTCGTATCCCGGAATTGAGAATTCGGTCATTAGGTGGTCAGAGGTGGCCCACGTTTCGGTGATGGCAATCACGTCCGGACTTTCTACGTCAACATAGGCAAGTAACTCATCCCGTTTGGGTATTAAGCTCCGCGGGGAGGGAGGGAGAAGGGATGAAAGGAGGGAGGGAGGAAGGATGAGAGTAAGGATGACGGAGGAGGGAGATGGGAGGGAAGGAGAAAGGGATGGCGGGGGAAGGGAGGGAGAAAGGGAGGAAGGGAGAAGGAATGAAAGGAGAGAAGGAGTAAGAAAAAAGAATGTCGGAGAAGGGAAAAGGGAAGGAAGGAGAAAGAGATAATGGGAGGGAATGAAAGAGAGAGGAAGAGAGGAGGAAGGGAAAGAAAAGAGAATGACGGGAATGGGAAGGGAGGGGGGAGGGATGGAGAAAGGGAAGAATAAGGAAAGGGGACAGGGAGTGAAAAGGAAAGGAACAGAGGAAGCAACAATGGGAAATGGGATAAAAGGAAGAATGGAGAGGAGAAGGAGAGAAACGGGAGCATATGGAAGAAAGAGAAGAAGTGTAAAAGAGAGTAGATAGTAAGGAGAAGGACGAGGTTGAAGAGAGATCAAAAGGAAGAGGGGAAAACAGGTATCATGGAGAGACAGGAGAAAAATAAAAAAAATGAAAGAAGGAAGGAAGTAAATGGGTGAGGAAGGAAAGGAGAAGAAAGTTAAGAAAAATTAAGAAAAGAAAGAGGAAACTGAGAGAGAGAGAGAGAGAGAGAGAGAGAGAGAGAGAGAGAGAGAGAGAGAGAGAGAGAGAGAGAGAGAGAGAGAGAGAGAGAGAGAGAGAGAGAGAGAGAGAGAGAGAACATAACGCTATGACAAGAGTAATCCGAACAGCCTCGTTGAAGGGCCAATATTCGCATGATGGCTTAGAGGAGATGAGGAAGGGGGGGGAGGGGGAGAGAGGTGAGGGGAGTTGGGGGGGATAGAGGCATGCACATGAGAGGAGGGGGAGGTGGAAGGGAGATAAGATGGACTAGGGGTGGGGTTGGGTGGGGGAGAGTTAATGTAAGGGAGAAGTAAGGGGAAAGGGAGGGTGAGAGAGGGGAGAGGGGGAGGATGTAGAAGGCATTGGGAAGGGAGAGAGGGAGAAGAGGAAGGTAGGGGAACAGGAAGGGTGAGAGAGAAAGAGGGAGAGGTAGGAGGTATTAGGAGGGGGAGAGAAGGGATATAAGGTGAGAGAGGGGAGGGTGAAAGGGAAGGGGAGGCAAAAGATATGGGAAGAGGGGAGACAAAGGAAAGGAAGGGAGAAGGCAGGAGGGAGAAAAGGGGGAGACAAAGGGTATACAGTGAGAGGGAAAGGGAGGAGGGGAGGAGAAATGAGTGTGCAGATTCCAGGTAAGCCGAGGCACCATGCTCACCTGTCCGCTGGCTTGATTACCTCCCCCAACAACCAGGGAAAATATTGCACCTGTGGAAGTGGCTGATAAGGGCCGTTACACAAGAGCACATCGTCTACCGGCGCCCCACGACCTGCGCAGTGAATCGTACGAGCCAGCACAGCCCCGCGCAGCCCTCACACGCTCGTCCCCTCCCGAAGAAGCAGGAGCACAGTGAAGCCAAGGAACCCAACGGCGGACGTGCTTTCATCAGTTGTAGCTACGTCAGGAAGGATGCGGCCGCCTTCAGAGGACAAGGACCCACCCGCTTACGACTCCATGTATCCTGGAGAGGCGCAGGAGGAGGGGAGGGATACGGGTCAAAGAGGGTCATTCAGGGTCGTGGAGGGACTGGGTCTTCGTAGGATGTCTAGCAGAGAGCCGCCGCCCGAGGTTGTGGTTATACGGGGTGAAACGGGGAGGAAGGAAAGGAGTGAAGGGAAGGAGGCGGCCGCGGAGGGGACGCTGCCGAAATCTGACGAAGGGAAGAAGAAGGAAGAAACGAAGGAAAGAAAAATGTGTGACTATATTTCAACTCCCAGCGCCGAGGAAGTATTAAGGTAAGTGTATTTTCTTGTATATTCACATTTGTTTTCTTTATTTTTCTTTATTTTTACGCTGAGAGAAACGTAAAGTCAATTCATGCTTTTTAATAATTTCATGTTTCCTTCCTTCCCTCACCCTTACTTCTGTCTCTCGTCCTTTCTATCCCTTTCCCCCTTTCCTCGTGTTCGTGTAAATGCATATTCTTATTTTCTAACCCGTTTTCTTCTTCTTTCATATGTATCCTCTTCTCGTTATTGTTTCATTCATCTGGGCGCCTCCTCCTCCTCCTCCTCCTCCTCTTCCTCCTCCTCCTTTTCCTGTTCCTCTTCCTCCTCCTCCTCCTTTTCCTGTTCCTTCCCCTTCTTTTCATTTTTATCTTTACATTTCGTTTGATAATTACCTCTCCTCATTCTCTCCTGCTCCTCCTCCTCCTCCTCCTCCTCCTCCCCATCTTCTTCGCCTTCACCTCATCCTCTCAGGGACTTCTGCACCAAGACCACGGCCCACGGGTTCAGCCACATCGTGAAGAGCGGGCAACCCCTCCTGCTGAGCGCCTTCTGGTTTCTGGTGACGTCGACGGGGTGAGTTATGAGCATGCGCGGGCAAGGACTGTGCAAATAAGGTTCTCGATAAACAATTCCTACGTCGGAACAATTAACGAAGCTACACCATACAATTTGAATTCACTGAAGTGGCTTAAAGTACTGTAAGAAGAATGACGATGAGGAGGACAAGTAAGATGAGTAAAAAGCATAGGAATTGAAAGGATTAGATGAAGAGTAGATTGATATTAAGAACCTGTAAGGAGGTGAAAGAATTGAGGAGGAAGAAAACAAAACAGCGATGAAATTGAATCAGATGAATAGTAGATTTTAATATGGAAGAAATGAGAAGGAGGAGGAAGATAAGTAAGGTAGAAAAAAACCTGTACCATTTTCTTGCTCCCACTCCTTTTAGTATTCTGACCCTACTTTTCCTCTCCTTACATATCCTTTTCGCAATCTGACTTCGATCCTTTTCTTCCTTCCCTCTTATGGATCCTGATCGCTCCCATCCAGTATTCTACCCTCAGCTGCCTTCTTTCTCCCTGCTCTCATCTTACCTCTCTTCTCTCCTTGGCCCTTCTTTAATCTGACTTCGATCCTTTTCTTCCTTCTCTCTAATGGATCGTACGTAATCTCATTTATCCTCACTCATCTTTCTCTCTTTCTTCCTCTTTTTCTTTCCCTTATCCTTCTCCCCGCCTCTCCCTCCAGGATCCTGATTCTGATCTCGGCGTCCTACGAGGTGACCTACACGTCCCTCATCGCCAAGCGGCCGTCCATCGAAGTGGTGCACGTCGACAAGTACGGAACCGGCATGCGGGTGCCCTACATCACCATCTGCAGCCTCGCAGGGTTCGCGAGGTCCAAGCTGGCGAGTGAGTGTTGCTTTTTTTTCACAGCAAGGGATCTCAAGCGAAGAAAAATGTCCGCTGAGCGCTGGTCCAGTAAAAGAAAAAAGCATGAGGCTAGAAGAGAGGTCAATTTCGAAAGGAGAGTTGTCTTGATACTCTCCCCTTGGAATAGTTCAAGTCGCAGGTAAGAAGAAATACAGTCGGAGGAAGGCTGTTTCAGAATTTATCAGCGGACAAGATGGGAGAATGATGCTGCTGGTTAACTCTAAGGGATTTGAATAGAATCGGGATGAGCAAGAGTAGAAAGTCGTGTGCAGCGGGGCCGCAGGAGGAGGGCAGACATGCAGTTAGCAAGTTCAGAGGAGCAGTCAGCATGAAAATATCGATAGAAGATAGAGAGAGATGCAATATTGCAGTGGGATTTATGAGGTAGAAGACTGTCAGTAAAAGGAATGGAGTTGATGACCCGAAGAGCCTTTGACTCCACTCTGTCTAGCTGAGCTGTGTGTGGAGCCCCACACACGAGATGCATACTCCATGCGAAGACAGACAAGGCCTTTGTATATGGACAGTATCTGAAGGAGGGAAAAAACATTGTTGGAGACGATGCTGAACGCCCAACCTGATGGATGTTGATTTGGGGAAAGAGGAGATATGAAGTTTCCAGTTAAGATTTTGAGTTGGATAGACCGATAATGTTTAGTGTAGAAGAAGGGGACAGCTGTGTGTTATGGATGAATCACTAAAGGACGGGTGCTTGGAAATTTGTGTCGAGTTGACAGGTGGGGAAATTGAGTTTTTTGAGCCATTGAAGGACACAAGTTCCTCCTGCCCATTCAGAAATTATAGCTATGCAGCGTTCAGCCTAGTCTTGTACTTCTTGTAGGGAGGGTCTTCTAATAAATGATAAATATGTTGAATACTGCAGAGCAAAGTCATCGACATATAAGTGGATACAACAGTTAGTTTTGGAAAGATCATTAACGAACGACAGAAAGAGAGTGGGAGATAGAGATGACCCCTGTGCAGGTGTGTGTGTGTGTGTGTGTGTGTGTGTGTGTGTGTGTGTGTGTGTGTGTGTGTGTGTCTTCTTCCATGTATCTAACATCTAGGTCTTTCCTTTACCCATAAAATATCTCTTGCAAACCTTATCGTACCACTCTTACTGCGAAGCCTAGCACCAGTCCATCACTTCAACCTTTTTCTTTCTTCATCCCTCCTTTTCCCTACCCTCTCAAAACCCAACGCCAGCAACGCCCTGGCCTTGCATGTATACCTATAAATTAACTCCCGGGCAGTCGGCGTGCACCTCACCCAGCTGTTCATCCTCCCCTTTCGGGCTGGTCGGTAAATGGGTACCTGGGGAAACCTGGGGAAGGTAAACTGTGGTAATCCCAGACTTGACAGTGGCCCGTGTTCCGGGGTAATGCGTCCCTCCCACCACAGGCTCAAGCTCCAATGAACGGAGATGAGCACCGCAGCCACGCACAGTTTGAATGCACCCAACTTTACCGTACCTGAATCTTTTCCTCTTATTCTTGCGCATACTAGATCATTGCTACAACCGTTTTCTGTCTTCGTCTTCCTCATCTTCTCAGAACACAGCGCCAACATGTCCTTGCGTGTAGTGTCTATAAATTATATGGTGAAGCCTTTTCTTGCGCTCCACCGCTACAACCACGTTATCTCTTCGTCTTTCTCCTCTTCTCTTCCTCAGAACACAAACGGCAGCAACTTCCTAGCATCGCATCTACCTACAAAGGACCTGTGCAAACCTTTCCTTACTATTCTTGCGCATACCAGGCCATCGCTACAACCACTTACCCTCCTCATCTTCCTTTTCTTCCTAATCTCACTGTTAAACCTCTTAACAGTCCACCACTACCATGCAACAGTTTCCGTCTTCATTTTCCTTTTCTTCCTCATCGTACTGTTAGGCCTTGTGTCAGCCATCCACTACCAGACTTTTCCTTCTTCACCTTCCTTTCTTCGTAATCATATACTAAGCCCTATACCAGTTCACTTTCCTTCTTCCTTTTCTTCCTAATGGTACTGTTAAGCCTTGCCCCAGTCATCCCCTACCACCGCTTTCTCTCTTCATCTTCCGCCTCTTTTCCTTCACCTTCCTTCTTCATCTTCCTTTCTTCCTAATCGTACTTAAGCCTCATACCAGCTCACTTTCCTTCTTCGTCTTCCTTCTCTTCCTAATGGTACTGTTCAGCCTTGCCCCAGTCATCCACTACCACACTCTTCATCTTCCGTCTCTTCTCCTCCTCCTCAGAGTACAACGTGAGCAACACCTTGGCCTCGTACCTCCTGCTGGCGGTGAGGGGGACAGAAATCATCAGCCCGTCCCTGGAAACCACCCCGGGGCGACAGGCGGTGCTGCAGGACGATATGGACACTTACCTGCGGGTCCACAACCTCACCGTGGGCCAAATGGTGTCCCTGCTCTCTCCGCAGTGAGCGCCGGGCAGGGCTAGTGAGGGGAGGGGAGGGGAGGGGAGGGGAGGCGGCGAGGGGAGGAGAGAGAGAGAGAGAGAGAGAGAGAGAGAGAGAGAGAGAGAGAGAGAGAGAGAGAGAGAGAGAGAGAGAGAGAGAGAGAGAGAGAGAGAGAGAGAGAGAGAGAGAGAACTGTAGAACTTATATTACTAATCTCTAATATATAATGAGTCCCTCTTAATCCCCATCTCTCTCTCTCTCTCTCTCTCTCTCTCTCTCTCTTGCTTTTTTGTTAATTTCATTCTTCTTTTCATTCTTCTTTTCTTTCTCCTCTTATGCATCATTTTCCCTCTTATTTGTCTCCTTTCATGCTGTTTATTCTCTCCTTCGTCTGTCTCCTCTTCCTCACTTTCTCTGTTTATCTCTCTCTCGATCAATCTGTCTATCTATCTATTAATCTTTCTTTCCAGGTGTGAGGATTTGGTCTTGATGTGCCTGGAATCGAGCGAAATTCATTACAGGTAAAGTCTCACACCTTCCTCTATTAATGTTTCTAAGTCCGGGTTGAGTTTTCGTTATCTTCATCGTTTTTTTTTGCTTCTCTCTCTCTCTCTCTCCTCTTCTCTTTTCTCTTCCCTCTCTCCTTCCTCTCTCTCTCTCTCGCTTTCCTCCTCTTCGTCTATCTTCTTCACCCTTTCGTCCACCTTCTACACTCTTTTTCTACCTCTTTATCCTCCTTCTTCGTCCTCTTCATATCCTTCTCTTTCTTTCTTTCCCGTGCCCTCATCATCCATACCTTCACTTCTTTAGTCTGCAATCTCTTTTTCTTCTTCTACTTTCCCCCTTCTTACGTCTCCTCATTCCCTTATTATCTCATTCTTCTATTCTTCGTTTACCGTCTCCTTCCCATTCTCTATCGTCTTTTCCTCTTCCGTTCCTCATTCACTGATATCGTTAATCTTTTATGTCAACTTGTCTTTTTGTTTTCCTTCTTCGTCTCTCATTGTTCCCTCGGCTTTATCTTTCCCTATCCTCACTCTCTTCTCCCCTACCTCTCATCCTCCGTGTTCTGCCCATTCTCCCTCTTCTTTCCCTCTTCTACCTCCTCTTTACCTTTCTTTTCCTTTTCCTTTCCTTCCTACGCCTTTCCATTCCCTCTGTTTTTATGATTCTTTCCTTCTCAATCCCTTTCACCCTTCCTCTCCATCTTCATCTACTTATTTTCCCTCTTCCTTCTCTTTCTATTCTCTCTTTCTTATTCTCTAAATTTCGGCTGTCTTTTATCTTTTTCTTTCCTTTCCGTTCCTTCTTACGCCTCTCCTTCTGGTTTTCATTTTTCTCCTTCTCCATCCCTTTCCTTCTTTTCCTTCTCCTTTCACCCTCTCTTTTATTTCCCTCCTCTATCTCCATTATTCTCTCATTAAGTGCATATGTCCCGCTCATCCTCGTCTTCATCCTTCCCCTCAACCCTTTTACCCTAACCCTTCTCTTCCCCTTCTCCTTCACCGCCTCCTCCCTCCGCCAGAAAGTATTGCTGTGAGTCGCTGCTGCGCCCCACCCTGACGAGCCTCGGCCAGTGCTTCACAACGCTGGGCCCGGCCGGCGCGACTACGGAGCTGACGCAGACGTTCGCTGGCCTGATCGGCGGCTTTAAGGTCATCTTCGCCGTCAATGCCAGCGAGCAGATGGGTGAGTGTTGTTATTGTTATGTTATCTTCTTCTTCTTCTTCTTCTTCTTCTTCTTCTTCTTCCTAACACTTCCAAAATTTCATCTTCCTATCTCTCTCTCTCTCTCTCTCTCTCTCTCTCTCTCTCTCTCTCTCTGTTTATCTGTTTATCTATCTATTTATCTTACACACTCAACACTATTTTAACTTCGTCATCTCTCAACTTCCCACCTCACCATTTCTCTCTTCTCTCTCTCTTTCTCTTCTCTCCTCTTGTTTTTCTCTTCTCTTTCTCTTCTATTTTTCCTTTCCTCATCTTCTACTTAACTTTTTCGCCTTATCTCAACTTCCCACTTCACCATTTCCCTCCTCTGTCTTCTCTTTCTCTTCTCATCTCTTTCTCTTTTCTTTCGTTTTTTGCCCAACCTTATCTTCTCTTTATCTTCGTTATCTCTCAATCCCTTGCTTCCTCGCTATCTCTTTCTTCTCCTCTTGCTTTCCCCTCCCCATTTTCCCCTCCTCTCCATTTCTTCATTCCTCTCCTCTCGTCCTCTCCCTCTTCTCCTCTCCATTCCCCTTCCCCATCTTTCCCTTTTCTCCCTTTCTCCCGTTCTCATCCTCTCCTTTCGATCTCTCCCCCCTAGAGTACGACTCCAAGATCGTCTCGTCACCGTTCCTGGGCGAGGCGGGCATTCACTTGTCTTTCTCCAACTTCGACATGAGTCCGTCTGTGTCCACGAGCATGAAGGCCCTCCGCGTGGCTCCCAACACGTCGGTTTCAGTGGCCCTCTCCTACGCCTCGGTTAGTTGAGAGCGAGAGATGGAAAGAGGGGAACAGGACGGAGAGGTTGGTGAGAAGAGGGAGGGAAGGAGTGATGGGGAGGAGGTAGAATAGGTAAGAAGTGAGACAGAGTTAGTTGAGGTTAGTTTAGCGGGAGAGAGGAAGGAGAGATGCAAGTAGGATGAAGGAGGGAGATAAGAGGGAGGGAGAGGGGAGAAGTGGACCAGAGTGTATTTGTGAGTGAGTGAAGAAAGGGGTGAGGAAGAGAGCGTGAGGGAGTGAGAGAGTAGAGGGTAAGCGCAGAAGAATGGGGGTGAATGAAGTAAAGTTAGTAAGTGAATGGGTGAAGATTGGACTGAAGGAAGGAAGGAGTTGATGCGTGAATTTAGTGAGCGAGATATGGAGGGAGAGAGGAATGGAGAGAGTGAGAGATAAAGGAATTGATGGAGTCATGAAGGAAGGGAGGCAGGAAGTTAAGGCGCAAGGAAGAGAGTAAATGTGTAGATGGCTGAGGAGGCGCAATAGATATAGAGTGCGTGACAGAGTGAGAGAGTGAGCCAGTGACCACAGAAAAAAGCAAGTAGATAATTGCTTAGAGAGTGAGGGAGGGACAGAAGGAGAGAAGAAATGAGAAAGAGAGTGAATGTTTAAATGAGTGAGGAAGGGAAAGAGGGAAATGGTGAGTGAAGGCGTGTACACTACTAAGGGGTGCGTCACTTCACTCACTCGACGTCCATACTCCCGGAGGTCTTCCCGAGCAAGCTCCCACGCAGCTGCCCTGACCATCCCAAGTCCTTCCTGGCATGCAAGATCGGCTGACTTGCTCCAGTCATGTTTGCTCTCCTATGCTCCCACCGACCATGAAACCCTACGAGGGGAGGGAGTGTGTTGATGAGTAAGAGAGTGAGCATATGAGTAACTGAAAGGAGAGATTGACAGGACAGAGATGAAGGGAGAGTAGGTATGAATGAATGGGTGATCTCGAGTACGGGTGAATGGGTGGGCCAGAAATACAGGAACCTTCTCTATTTTTCTCTCACCTCATGCCCCCCTCACCTCATACCCGCCCCCTCACCTCATGCCCCCCTCACCTCATGCCCCCCTCACCTCTTGCCCCCCTCACCTCATGCCCCCCTCACCTCTTGCCCCCCTCACCTCATGCCCCCCTCACGTCTTGCCCCCCTCACCTCATGCCCCCCTCACCTCATGCCCCCCTCACCTCATGCCCCCCTCACCTCATGCCCCCCTCACCTCATGCCCCCCCCACCTCATACCCGCCCCCTCACCTCATGCCCCCCTCACCTCATGCCCCCCTCACCTTAACTCTCCAGCTCCTTTCCCTTTTATCTCATTTCCATCTCACTCTACTTCCCTCTCACCTCATTTTCTCCCTTAATTTTCCTCTCATTTCCCTTCCTATTTCTTTCCTTCCACCTCATTTCCTCCCCACTTCTAACTTTTCATTTAATCTACTTTACCTCATTTCCCGCTCATAATGCTTCCCTTTCACCCTTTCCCTTTAATTTTTTTTTACAACAAAGGAGACAGCTCAAGGGCACAAAAAAAGGAAACAATAATAAAAAAATAACCTCGCTACTCGCTGCTCCTAAAAAGAATCCAAGGAGGTGGGCGAAAGAGGGGTGAGGTCATGCTATGTCATCAACTGGTTTCATCATTCCCCGCGCACCTGCCCCTCCTTCAGCTGGACAAGACGAAGCGTTACCAGGATGTGTGGCCTTGGTCCAAGCCCACCTGCGTCACGGAGGGCAAGTTCTGGGAGCTGTCCGAGGAGGAGCGGTCCCACATCCACCACAACCGGTTCTTCCACACCTACTACCGCACCTGTCCCATGGAGCTGACCAACTGCACCCTGCTGGCCCGGAGGTTCATCAACGATACGACAGGTGAGGGAGGGAGGGGGAAAGGTGTGAGAGATGAAGGTGAAGAGATGCAGAGGTGTTAGAGAAATGTTTGACTGAATAAGAGCTTGAGGGAGAGACAGGTTAGGGGAGAGAGGGAGAGGGGGAGAGAAAGGTGTTAGAGATGGGTAACTGAGTAATAGCTGGAGGGAGGGAGAAGTGAGGGGAGGGAGGGAGAGAAAGGTGAAAGATTTGGGATTGGATAAGAGCCTGAAGGGAGGAAGGGACAGGTGTTTGAGAATGAGAACGAGGAAAAGGTGTGAAAGATGAGATTAAAAAGGACCTTGCAGGGAGAGGCGGGTATTAGAGGAAGCGAGGCAAAGACACACATATAAACAGACAAGCAGAAAATGAAGACAGTTGTAATTATGAGTAAAGATATGGGTGTGGGGGAGAGATGTGAGGATAGAGTGAGAGATGAAGAGATAGGCGAGATAAAAACAGGTGTGTGAGGAAGGATATATTTGGTCTTTTGTATGTTTTTGGTGTATTTTATTTTCCTCTGCGACTCCTATTCTTATTCTGCATTTCTTATCGTTATTTCCTTTTCTTCTCCTTTTCGTATCCTTCCTCTACCTTTCCCTTCACTATCTTCCTTCCTCTCTCACCTGTTTCTTTTTCATCCTATTTATCTCTCCTTATTCCATTTCAATCCGTCTTTCCTTCCTTCTTTTCCTTCCTTACTTTTTTCTTTCCTTTCCTTGTCTCTTTCTTCTCGTTCCATTTCAATTCTTCTTTCCTCATTTCTTATCCTTCCATTTTTCTCTCCTTCTTTCTTCCCTTTTCAACCCTTGCTCAAATCCTTCTCTTCTGCTCTTTATTCCTCCCCCCTTACATTTTTCTTCCCTTTCTTTATCTCTTTCTTCTCGTTCCCTCTCAGTTCTTCTATCCTCAGTTCTTTTCCTTCCATTTTTCTTTCCTTCTTCCCTTCCTTTTTAACCCTTTTTCTATAGTCCTCCCCTCTCACGCTTTCTCATCCTTCCTTCCCCTCCTCCAACTCAACTTTCCTCCTTCCTATCTCCGTTTAATCCATAACTTCCCTTCTTCCCCTTCCTCTTCCTCTGTCCCCGCCTTTCCATTCTTCTCCCACTTTCTCTTTCTTTTCTTCTTCCTCTTTCTTCTCCCTCCATTTCCCTATAGGTGTCTTCCCTACATACTTTCTTCTTACTTTCCTTCCCATACATCCTAATCCTCATTCTCTCTCCTCCTCTTCCTCCTCCCTTCCTTCTCCCTTCTTACATGATATACTTTTCTCTCCTCGCCCTTTTTTTCCTCCTCCCCTTTCCTACCTCCTCTCTCCCGCTCTCCCTTTCCCTCTCCCTATTCTCTCCCTTCCTCTCTCTCTCTCTCTCTCTCTCTCTCTCCCTTCCTTCCCTCCCCCACCGTTGCCAGATTGTCGTACTCAGAGCATAGTTTTTTACCGGTTTCTGACGCCTAACTATTGCCAAGAAACATCAGGAATTAACTATTTTAACGATAATTATAAGTGAATCTCCATATTGGGGTCCACGAGACAGTTTTGGGGTCGGAAGTCGGTATATATAAGAGGCTGAGTAAGAGAATCTGGTAACTTTGCTCCTTACCTTCCCTCTCCTTTCCTTTTTTTTTTATTCAAGGGCAGAGTGAGAAGGGAAGTGGGTTGAGAAGAGGGTAAAAATGGAGGAGGAGGGAAGACTGCAGGAGTGTATAGCTGTGTGGTGTATGCTCGTCACGTCTCCTTCTAAAGCTCTCACCCTCCCTCTTCCTTCCCTCCCCCAGCCGAATGCCACCCGTCTGACATCCTGTACCAGAAGGCGGAGGTCAAAGTGATGAAAAGATGTCTGGAAAACCACCTCACCCACGACAAGAGTGAGTGCTGTGCGTGTGGGTAGTGGGGGAGGGAGGAGAAGTGTGGGAGCGTGTGTGTGTGTGTGTGTATGTGTGTGTGTGTGTGTGTGTCTGTCTGTCTGTCTGTCTGTCTGTCTGTCTGTGTGTGTGTGTGTGTGTGTGTGTGTGTGTCTGCCTGTCTGTCTGTCTGTCTGTCTGTCTGTCTGTGTGTGTGTGTGTGTGTGTGTGTGTGTGTGTGTGTGTGTGTGTGTTAGTAAGAAAGTACCGGCCTCTTGTAGACTCCTGCGTTCTTATGTTCTTATGTTCTCTGATCTGTGTAATTGAAGTGTGTGTACCTGTCTCTCCCTCCGCTCCAGGTCAGTACAAGCTGTGCGAGGAGACTGAAATCACTCAGCAATCGAGCCTCACCACGCTGGCCCCGCAGGTTATGGATTCGCAGGAGGGAGTCACCATTATGTCCAAGTGAGCGGGGCTGGGAAGGGAAGGGACGGACAGGCGTTAAAGGGGAGGATTTTGGACTAGGAAGGATTTAAAGACTGTTAGGGAGGCTGAGTGGGGTTACTATCTAACGTCTATCTTTGTACACCATAAGATAATAGAGAAGCGGAGTACAATAGGACTAGAATGTAAGGGAAGGAAAGTAAGAGGGAGGAGGGGAAGGGAAGGACAGGCGTTAAAGGGGAGGATTTTGGACTAAGAAGGATTTAGAGAGAGTGAGGGAGGCTGAGTGGGGTTACTATCTAACGTCTATCTTTGTACACCATAAGATAATAGAGAAGCGGAGGACAATAGGACTAGAATGTAAAGGAAGGAAAGTAAGAAAGAAGGAGGTATATGAGGCACTTATGGAGGTGGAGGGAGAAGGAAGAGAATGAAGGAAAGGAGAAAGAGTTAGTGAGGGGGGTTAGGTTAGGTTAGGTTAGGTTAGCTTGTTCTGCCCTCCTGGCCTCCCCTTGCAGTGCCGTTCTGCCCTCCTGGCCTCCCCTGCAGGTGCTATCACAGCACCTTTGCCCTTCACCTTCCCTTAAAAGTGTTCCGACGAGCTTGTTCTGCCCTCCTGGCCTCCCCTTGCAGTGCCTATACAGTGCCACCTTCCCTTGAGAGTGTCCTGACGAGCTTGTTCTGCCCTCCTGGCCTCCCCTTGCAGTGCCTATACAGTGCCACCTTCCCTTAAAAGTGTTCCGACGAGCTTGTTCTGCCCTCCTGGCCTCCCCTTGCAGTGCCTATACAGTGCCACCTTCCCTTAAAAGTGTTCCGACGAGCTTGTTCTGCTCTCCTACAGCCTCCCCTTACCGTTGTCTATATATACAGTGCCATCTTCCCCTGACAGTGCTCCTCCCCTCCCTCGCAGCATGACCTACTCCATGATCAACATTTACTACACCCAGCTCGCCTACACGCAGCACCGCGAGAACATACCGACGATCTTCACCTGGTTCAGTAAGTTAGTTCGCTCTATCGTTCATCAGTTAGCTATTTAGTTAGTTGTAGTTAGTGTGGGGAAGGAGGGAGCGTGCGTGCGTGTGTGTGGGGTGGGGTGGGGGCTGGGGGGGGGGGATAATGAAAGAAGGGACGGAGAGAGAGGTAGCGAGGAAATAGAAATGGTTGGAGGGACTGATAAAGAAAACAGTGATCATGAGGGTAGTAAGCAAACAGGAACCATCTTCATCAACCTTCTCTCCCCTTTTCCTCAGGCAGCCTCGGGGGCCAGATGGGGCTGTTCCTCGGAGCCTCCATGATCACCCTTGTCGAGATCTACTTCACGCTTTGCCGGGTGGTGCGGGTCGTCATCACCGCCCTCCTCGCCGCCGTCTGCCGCTGGGCCAAGAGGTGTCTCAAGCCTCTTCCGCCGCACCAAGTCCACGCCTGAGCCCCGGCGCGCCCCCGCCATCCACGCCCCCGCCACACACACGCCCGGTAAGTCTGGTTTTAGTGATGCCGTGTTGTAGCTGATGTTCCGTTGTAGTGTTTTCGTTGTACATGACTGGGTTGTCAGGAATTTTAGGCCTGCGAGAGGAAAGACTTAATCTCCTGCCTGGCCTTGGCTTTCCCGTCTCTTCCCGTCCCTTTCCCTTCCTCTCCTTTCCTCTCTTCTATCCCTCTCCCATCCCCTCAACCACCCCTACCATTTCCTCCATCACCTTCCCCTCACTTCAACCAAAAAATAGGATAGGGGGATAAAAAAATAGTGAATGGTAAGTTTATGAGAGGAAGAAGTCATGGCCAAGAAAAGGAAAGAAAAGGAAAAGAGGCAAAAGTTGAACGGTAAACCTAGGCGCGAAAAGAGACATAACGAAGAATAAGGTAAGGAGAAACATAACACACAGAAGAGGACCGTAAGCTTACGAGTGGAAAAAGGGAAAACAAAAAAGAGAAAAAAGTTGGCTGTAGTATCACGAGAGGAAGGACAGAATAACCAAAAAATGTAGAGATGAAAAAACTTGAAAAGGAGAGAAAAGTTGACAGATATACAGGGACTTCGTAACACAATTATGATTGTTAAGGTAAGGTCACGCTGGGAGCATACGCTACGGCTGCGCGTGGCGGCGTTGCTCATCCCCGTCCCGTTGACCCTTTGAGCCTGTGGCGGGAGAGAACCCTTGACCCGACACAGGGCCAGTGTAACATCCGGGTCACCACAGTTTACCTTCCCCAGGTTGCTCCAGGAACCCATTTATCGACCAGCCCGAAAGGAAGGATGAACATAGTCAGGGACGCTAACCACTGCATCGCGTAGATAGATTAGTGGAGAATCCGGACAACCACTGATGTAAACTAAATACACGCACACATACACACACACACACACCTTCCGCACCGCACCCCACTCACACATACAGCTCCGGTAGCTCAGTGGAAGAGCTCTTCTCTGCCTGGCTTCACGATCTGGTAGCCGGAGGTCGAGCCCGATATTTTTCCACTGACAGAGGAGCGGTTACTATCCCACCCCCTTGAGCAAAGGGGACGGGGTATGTGGTGTGTGAAGGTCCCGGCAGTAGTCAGATCAATCAATCAATCACTAGGGGCATACGCCGAGGGGGCGCGTCGCCTCGCCCACCCTAAAAACCTCGCTTTTTTTATTTGGAATATGCAACATTATCAACTCTAGAGAACTCGTATACAGGTAAAGGAAAGAAAGTAATGAAGTATACGAGAACAGTTTACTACATGGACGTAAAACAACGAGGAAGCATCGCACGTAAACGAGCATCGAGTGTTAGGCCGCCAGGTGCTTGTAAAATACTCTTCACCCTCATTTGTATCGTGTTCAAATTCTTGCATGTGAAAAAGAAAGTTACAATGTTCTAAACACTGTTAGGAAGAATGAACGGATTTTTTTTTTTATAGCAGGAAAGTAAATGGTGGGCGGAATACTATAACCCAGAAACGAGCATCGAATAGTTTTGTGAGAGGCGCAGAGGGGGAGTGTAGGGGAGGGGTGTGAAGGGGGGACTCGGGCGGGTAGGAAAGAGGCGTCAGTCACCCGCCAGCCATCAAGTAGGTGAGTGCTGCGTGAGAGCAGTGTGTTTAATGTGATTTTAACGTTTTTGTTGTGATAATGTGAGTGGTACATGTCTATTTCTATGTGTGGACTTGTGTTATCATACATGTGTGTAATATATGTTTTTCTTACGGCGAATTGCCTCGGTGGTGGTCGTTATCATTCATATGTAAAGTGGTAATTTGAGCCAGCAATGCATTCCGTAACCAAGTCTAGTTATGCTTTGCGCAAAGATTCGTTTTATCAACGTTGCTCAAACTTGGACAAGAACATTTTAATTCTGGGTGTTTTTGATGCCGTTTATCCTGGAGATGGTATTCTTCGCCGGAAATCACTAAATGCTTGACTTTTCAATGGCTTTTGTGGACCCGCCGCCGCAGCTGCAAAATAGCTCGCAGAGAGGTTCAATTTTGGGGACCCGTGGGAAATCATTTTTTTTTGGGTGGAGAGCATATTTAAACTACTCCAGGGGGGGTATGCGACGTATTTCTGCGAGGAGGTATTTCTCGCAACACCGGCTGTACCGTCGCCGTGGCCGCCGCCAGAGGAGGCCTTCGTGAATTTTATCCCCTATTTTCAGCAATAAACATATTCCTTGAATTTGATTTAAAAAGCGTGTCCATGATTGCTGAACGTTTGTAGAAAAGATACATGAAGAGCTAGGGATGTTTATAAGGTAGGTAATGAAATACTGGCACGTTGATAAAACGAATCTTAACCATGCTTTGTTTTGTCTGTAGTGTTAAGGCAGTGGAACCCCCTTGTTAGCTGGTAAATGTGCATACATCTGTATTTAAAGACCAAGGCACTCTCGCAGAGGCGTCTTTTCTCTCTCGGCACCGCTTAAAAGGTGTCCGCAGTAAAATTAACATGTGACCACTACGGAACGGCTCGGCTCCCTCGACACTCCGGGAAAGCCAAGTATTATCGACGGTTTTCAGGGTTCTTATCATTCTAACCACAAAAATACTTAGGAAGGCTAGGTTTGGTGTGCCCACGGAACCCATTACTCGCATAACGTAACATTGAACCTTCAGTTGCGATTACTGTGTTCTTTCGTTTCAGGTTCAGTGTTTCGATGCCTTGGTCGACTCTACCCTCATTTTACTTCACCACCCCCACACACCATCCCCTCCCCCTCAACACCCTCCCACACCCCGCCCCACCCGACACTCCAACACCCCACCCCACCCCACCCCACCCCACCCACCCCACTCCACACCACACCACACCCATCCATGCCCCACCACCTCTATACGTCTCCCCATTCTAAAATACACCAAATTATTACTACAGACCATACCGAGCCGCACCATACTGACCCTCACCACTTCTATCACCTCCACATACTACACAAGACCCATTCTGCACTAATACCACGCCATTCCATTGCCCCCCCCACACGCAGCATCACTCCACATCCCACCTCTGCGCACTCTCATAGGAGACGGCACCACGCATCATCGCTAACACTACTCAACAACCGTGCTAACTCGTACTTCACCAGTCTCTTATTTTACCACCTATCTTTGTCTTCTCTCTCACACCCCTTTCCTTCTCTCCCCTATAAATATTATCCTCTCAGTTCCTTCTCCCCTTTGTTTCTCTGCTTCCTTCCTCCTCCTCCTCATCTGTGTTTCTCACCTCCTAACTCTTCCTCCTCCTCCTCTTCGTTTCTCTCTTCCTCTTCCTCCTCCTCTTCTTCGTTTCTCCCTTCCTCATCCTCCTCCTCCTCCTCCTCGTTTCTCCTTCCATCTTCCTCCTCCTCTTCTTCGTTTCTCTCTTCCTCTTCCTCCTCCTCCTCTTCGTTTCTCTCTTCCTCTTCTTCCTCCTCCTCTTCGTTTCTCTCTTCCTCTTCCTCCTCCTCCTCTTCGTTTCTCTCTTCCTCTTCTTCCTCCTCCTCTTCGTTTCTCCCTTCCTCTTCCTCCTCCTCCTCTTCGTTTCTCTCTTCCTCTTCTTCCTCCTCCTCTTCGTTTCTCTCTTCCTCTTCCTCCTCCTCCTCTTCGTTTCTCTTCCTCCTCCTCTTCGTTTCCCTCCTTCCTCCTCCTCTTCGTTTCTCCCTTCCTCTTCCTCCTCCTCCTCTTCGTTTCTCTCTTCCTCTTCCTCCTCCTCCTCTTCGTTTCTCTCTTCCTCTTCCTCCTCCTCTTCGTTTCTCTCTTCCTCTTCCTCCTCTTCCTCCTCCTTTCTTTCCCAGTCTCTGACCCTCTCTTCCTCCTACTCTTCCTCATTTCTCTCCTTCTCTCAATTTCTTCCCCCCCGTTTCTCTCCATCTCTCACCTCCTCCTCCTCCTCCTACTCTCCCAAAGCACCGCATAACTATTCATCGTTAATATGCCTTTTACTGTTCACCTTCATTCCTACCCCCTCCTCCTCTCTCCCTCCTCCCTCTCCCTTTTCCTTCTCCTCATCTTCGCCCCTCTCCCTTTTCCTTCTCCTCCTCTTCGTCCCTCTCCCTTTTCCTCCTCCTCCTCCTCCTCATCTTCGTCCCTCTCCCTTTTCCTTCTCCTCCTCCTCATCTTCGTCCCTCTCCCTTTTCCTTCTCCTCCTCCTCCTCATCTTCGTCCCTCTCCCTTTTCCTTCTCCTCCTCCTCCTCATCTTCGCCCCTCTCCCTTCTCCTCCCCCTCCTCCTCACCTGTCTCCTCTCTCACACTTTCTCTCTCCCCTTCTCAGCCTCCCCTTCGTTTGTCCTCCTCTTCCTCATTGCCTCCCTTTCGGTCTCTCTCACAACACATTCCTTGCTATCAGAACACGACGCTAATCCTTATCCACCTCTTCATCTCCTCTTCCTTGACCCTATGCTGCAATCCGATCCTATCTACGACTGTCTTTTGTCTTTAATGGGCCCCAATAGCGGATCTGACCCCATATCCCCGACACGTGAAGGTAATAGATGTCCGTCCGTCTCTCCAGTTAGCCTTTTCAATGACGTTCAGCCGCTTGTCTTGTCTGATTAGTCTCTCTCTCTCTCTCTCTCTCTCTCTCTCTCTCTCTCTCTCTCTCTCTCTCTCTCTCTCTCTCTCTCTCTCTCTCTCTCTCTCTCTCTCTCTCTCTCTCTCTCTCTCTCTCTCGTTATTCTTTTGTCTTTTCCATTTCTGTTTTTCTGTCTCCATCTCTCCCTTCGTTTTCTGTCTTTCCTTTTCTCTGTCTGTCTGTCTCTATCTCTGTCTCTTCCTCTCTCTTTCTGGCTCTCCATATCTCTCTCTCTCTCTCTCTCTCTCTCTCTCTCTCTCTCTCTCTCTCTCTCTCTCTCTCTCTCTCTCTCTCTCTCTCTCGACCTAATTCTCTTCACCTTGCTATTAAAACACAGAACACACACACGGGGTAAAGATACTAATTAAAACAAAATTATACACGTCATAGTTTTATTGGATTTATCATGTACAAAAAAAAAGTACAAAAAAAAAATGCAAAAAACAGATATTGCCTCCCCTCGCACCTAAGTTATCTTCCAAACGCCACACGCTTCTCTGTTTACCCTTTTCATTACTACCTGTGGACTTAGATTTTAGGAAGGTGGCAAATGTTGTAGGTAGACCAAACATATTCGGCGTTAGTATACCTGGAATGTCACACTTACGCCTAACGAACGAGAGAGAGAGAGAGAGAGAGAGAGAGAGAGAGAGAGAGAGAGAGAGAGAGAGAGAGAGAGAGAGAGAGACGGGGAAAAAGGGGAGACAGACGGACAAAGAAAGAAAGGGTGAGAAGGAGAGACAGGCAGAGAGGGAGTCACGCAGGGAGGGGGGAGTGGGAGACAGCGACAGAGCGAGGGAGAAAGACAGGGATATAAGGAGAGACAGGACAGGGAGAGGACGAAGAGAGGGAGTGAGACACAGACAATGAGAGGCAGACAGGGACAGAGAGAGAGAACCAGAAAGGGAAAGCCAGACAGAGAAAGGGACAGACAGACAGACAGAGAGAGAGAGGAAGAGACAGACAGACAGATAGAGAGACGGACACAGAGAGGGAAAGACAGAAAAACGAGAGAGAGAGAGAGAGAGAGAGAGAGAGAGAGAGAGAGAGAGAGAGAGAGAGAGAGAGAGAGAGAGAGAGAGAGAGAGAGAGAGAGAGAGAGAGAGAGAGAGAGAGAGAGAGAGAGAGAGAGAGAGAGAGAGAGAGACAAGAATAGAGGAAGATATAGACGGGGAGAGGCAGACGGACCGGGAGAGTGAGCGAGGGAGGGACAGGGAAACAAAAAGGGGGGGAGACTGACAGAGGAAAAGAGGGAGAGACGTACAGACAGATAGGGAAAACCAGACAGACAGAAGGAGAGACACAGACAGAGAGAGGAAGAAAGGAAGACAAACAGACAGAGGAAGGAAGGGGGGTACTCATACAGAGAGAGAGAGAGAGAGAGAGAGAGAGAGAGAGAGAGAGAGAGAGAGAGAGAGAGAGAGAGAGAGAGAGAGAGAGAGAGAGAGAGAGAGAGAGAGAGAGAGAGAGAGAGAGAGAGAAGGAAAAGGGAAGACACAGACAGACGGATAGAGGGAGAAGGAGACAAACACACAGATGGAGAGACGGAGCGATAGAAAACCGGACAGAAAGACGGAGAGAGAGAGAGAGAGAGAGAGAGAGAGAGAGAGAGAGAGAGAGAGAGAGAGAGAGAGAGACAGGACACACACACACACACACACACACACACACACACACACACACACACACACACACACACACACCTCTTCCCCTCTCTTTCCCCCTCCTAACCCCACCTCCGAATATTCCCTTGTGAAAGAGGTATTCTGTGGACGGAAGGTGGGTGGGAAAAACAGTGTGTGTGTGTGTGTGTGTGTGTGTGTGTGTGTGTGTGTGTGTGTGTGTGTGTGTGTGTGTGTGTGTGTGTGTGTGTGTAAAAGAAGCGTGACTTCACACCTCACACATGACTGGGAAAACTTTGTGGAAAATACGAGGATATGGAGAAATAAGGAGGAGGAGGAAGAGTCTCTTACTTAACCCCCCTCCCAATCCCTCTCTTTCCATCTCCCCGCTCCATTCCCTCTCCTCCCATCTAACTTCCATTCCCTCCCTCCACATCTCTCCTCCTCCCCCACCATATACCACTTTCCTTGACCTCCCATACTCTTCCCCCCAACACACACACACACACACACACACACTGAGGAAAATGCGCCACCGTCACTCGTATAGCCATGGCCCCGTCTCCTCCTGCTCCTGCCTGACGGAGTGGCTGACGAAGGAAGACAAGCTGGCGTCCTTGGCAGCTGAACGTCGCCTCACGCCCCGAATGATTTGTAGAAGGGGCGAATGGGAGTGCTGATGTTCCTGGCGTCTTCCTCTTGACGAATCACGCTGAAGAGAAGGAAAATATATTGAATACGAAATTATGATACCAAGGAAACAGACTCTATGTGAGTGTTTATTTCAGGGCTTTGTAGAATTGCTAATAAAGGTGCGGAATTGACACAGTGTGGCCCTTTCTTTATTTCATCTGTTGTAAGTCAAAAAAATAATGTTCAGAGATCACTAAAGTAGTGGTAGTACAACTACTACTAGTAGTAGTAGTACTAGTAGTAGTAGTAGTAGTAGTAGTAG
>NC_066563.1:62500-82500 GCF_024679095.1 Eriocheir sinensis
TATTGAGACACCTTCCAAGACTTCCTCTACCTCGTGACGGCCCGTGACTGGTGAGCGCTGAGTGATGGCGAGGATAAACGACTAATGTAAGAAAACAGAAGCTCATTTTCTATTTTCTACAACACAGAGGAAGGCTTAGAACAATCATCATATTAAGTCATCCTCCGTGTCGGGCCGTGAATGGTGAGCGCTGAGTGAAGGCGAGGATGATAACGGAATATTAATATAACATTTTCTATAATATTCGTGGTACTAAACAACACAGATGAGGCTTAACATTCCCTACACCTTAATTCTTCCTCGTGTCGGGCCGTGAATGGTGAGTGAAGGCGAGGATAAAATCTGATTATTAAAGGAACAAACTTTTTTTCTACATTCTGCATGGAAGTTGACACAGGTGGGGGCTTAGAGCATTCGCCATTCCTTAATTTATCCTCGTGGTGATCGCGGATGGTAAAGGAAAGGGCGACCGAGGATGGAAATTGGAGCAAAAACGAAAAGTGAAACCAAGGATGACGGACAAATTATGAAACTGAACAAATACTTAGAAATTCTCCACCAATCATGTTAGGAAATAACCCACAGAGAAGCTTGAAGCACTCACTATACTTTCACCTATTTTCGTGCAGGCTGTGAACGATGAACGGCGAGTAATGGAAAGGACGGTAAACGATCAAGACAAAGACAACTCGTGATCTATTTCTCACCCACTGGACCAAATGACTCGTGAGGCAGCAGAGCACTCGCCAAGTCTTCCTCCACCCTCGTGTGTCGTGAAGCGCCGTGGATGGCAAAGGAAAATATGGATGATGGCAATTATATTGAAACCGATCAAAAACTTGGGATTTATGCATCAATCATGAAAGTAAATAAGTCTTCAAGCACTCACTTTATATACCTTTGAGTGATGGGGGGATGATAAACATTTAATCATTAACGGGAGACAGCCAAGACGCATGTTCTTACCACCCACTGGACTGAATGACACAGAAGGAGGCTCAGAACACTCGTGACGCGCTGCAGATGGTGAGCTTTAAGTTATGACCTGATCTCAAGACGAAAAATATAGGCGATCGACTTTATGAAGCAATACACAGCAATTTATACAACAACCAGAGGACTAAAGAGCTCAAAAAATGGACGAGACACTCACCATTTCTTCATCAACCCTCCTGGCGGCCCTTGGATGGTGGGCGGTGAGCGATGACGCGGATGACGGCGGATGAACGTCACAGCACAGGATACAACAACACCGTCGCCACATGTGGGGCAAACTCCTCCGTGCTCTCGACCCAGTCTTATCCCCCATGGCTTCCTCCCCTCCGTACCCGCCCCTCTTCACTCCCCTCACCCCCACTCCCTTCCCTCCTTACTTCCCCCCTCCCTCCCTAAACAATGGACCTCCGCTAGCCCATATTTGAACGCCTCCCCAAGCCTGCACTTGATTGGTCAAGAGCTGTTCACTCGGTGGTCACTTATCGGCTTTAGTGAATCAATCCAAAAATGAGGTTATGCCTTTAACACCGCAAGAGGGAACTCAAATAAACGAAGCTCATGCCCTCTAGTTTAGATCAAGTAGGTGTTCTTACGTAGGGCAAGGTGTGCTGTGATATTGAATGGGCATAACAGCGTGTCTTCGCTGCGTCAAGGCTTCTAAGGCTCGGTACGCAGCTCTACTCTCCCCGGCGCTGCCCTCTGGCGGTGGTGGCAAGAAGCCAACAACCGCTAAGGACTGTTTACACCCGAGAGCGTCGCCTATATTTATGGGAATGTGTGATAGGGCTGATATTGCGAGCCTCAGTTACACTTACTGAAGTACTGATATATAAAAATAATTTATGGTGCCATGAGGGAGGCTTGCCTCAGCTGACGCGGCGGTGTGTGTGTTGGAGGGGTGGGGGTAGGGGGGCAAGGGTAACGAGTAGAACAGCTCAGGTACTGTTTGGTGCCCTCACGTCATAACAGCGGGAATGGGAGGAAGTTTGCTGTCCACCGGCCAACATTTTAATTATGGCTGAAGTCATCACTTGTGAATCTCCACCCATTGGGAAATCAGGTGCCTCTCAAAAACACCTCAGCACAGACTCATGCCATGGAACAAAAAACACCCGCCAACCTCTCTTCTTATGTATGAATAGATGGACAGATACGATATATATATATATATATATATATATATATATATATATATATATATATATATATATATATATATATAATATGGTATGGTATGGCGCCCATGAATGATACCCCCTCAGATCTCAGTGAATCTTTGAAAGGACGCGATTTAGGTCCTAACGGGGGGCGGCCGACCACACACACACTGTGTGTGTGTGTGTATGTGTGTGTGTGTGTGTGTGTGTGTGTGTGTGTTCTACATCGTTATGGGTTCTGTCATCAATGTGCGTTCAGTATCAATAATTGTTTCAACACTCACTTGTTCACCATTAACTTCTTCACGGAGAACGAAGGTAATCACTGGAGCCCAGGGATGGCACACCGAGCCTGTTCAGGGCACCTCGCTGTCCCACCACGTCAAGGCGAGCGTGTGCTTATTGCTATTCTGAAACAATTTCAAAGTTGGTCTAGGCATGAAGGAAGGAAGAATAAGCTTTTAAACACTTCCTTTGCCCGGGATAGAACTCAAGACTAAGACGACACACGGCCACCACACCATTACCGCGGGTTGAGGTTAAGTTCTGCATCTTGTCGGTCCATTGTATTACTAAGCAAATATCAGATGTGCAGTAAACTACTTAACTTGTGAACGGACGAGCACCGCCAAACCTCAGCCAACATGTTGCAGTGATGACAACGTCGGTGATTAGTTTTTGTCTTGTTCAGTAGTTGAGTGGTTGAGTAAAGTACTGACTATTACATACTTGTGATGTAACACACACACACACACACACACACACACACACACACACACACACACACACACACACACACACACACACACACACACACATTCATAGTTATGATAAACAATATATTTTCACCATTACAAGAGTATTTTTTTGTGTATTTCATTTTTTTCAGTACAATTTTATATCTGCACACTCACTGATGTTGTATTATGTGCATGATTTTCATTTTGAGTTACTAGGTAAAAAGTACAGAGAAGAGGCATATGTGTTTTGTTTCCTTTTATTTGTTTTCTTGTTTCATGTTCCTTTTAGTGTTCTATATTGGGTACAAATAGTCTGGCAATACAAAACACGTCTGTCACAACGAGAAATATACGTCCGGTAGTGTTTCTGTGTCTTTCACTATCGCATTATTTATTTTATCACATTATTTATTGTCCTTAACACTTGGTCCGTTGTCACATGCTGGAAGAAAACTATAAAATAATCCGCAGAACAATTATTATCACGTAAACAGCGTCCACGTCACAACCCGCAGACGCCACAGCAAAGATGGACGACCATGGGATAACACACAGCGGGTTTGCAGGCCACAGAGACGGTAAACACACACACACACACACACACACACACACACACACACACACACACACACCACAATCATACGTACACACTCTAGATACATACACACAAACACATAATACAGACACGGTCACATACAAGTATTCAAAAAACATATGTCTCCGTATACACTGAAGAGGTACACGCGCTACACAGGTATACGCTAACTACGTCCATCCACAACTACAGAGAAGAGTGCCAGCTGAAAAATCATCCCTGGCACTCAAGTTCGTGTCCATTGTTCTGAAACTTTTACGTGGCTATAGAGTGCCAAAATATGTATACTTTATAGCATTCCATTAATCCTCGTCCTTAGTTCTGACACCAGTTTCATCCATACCTTTAGGAGTGCCAACATTAATAGATCTTCTGGCACTATCTACACGCTTCTGCATAGTTTGTCTGACACATGCTTCTGCGGCTACAAGAGTGCCAACGATGGTTAACATCTGGCACTCCCCTTCACTTCATGTTTTTTTTTTTTTGACAAAAGTTCCTTCAATGTCTTTAAGAATGCTCTTTAGTTGATCGTCTGGTGTTCGTTTACGGGCAGGCCACTTCCCCCACAGAGGCTACACAGAAAGTCAACGCCAGTGTCTCTTCTGGCAGCGTGAGTATCTATCTCACCTGGCACTCCCTTCACAAAGCCTCATAGAGTGTCAGTCAATGCCTCTTCTGGTATTAAATAAAACGAAGTGCTACAGCCAGTATCTTCGGGTACCAATACTTGTAAAAGCAGAGTCACAGTTTCAGTTTCTTTTGGCACTCCTTACACGGAGTCTGAGTGCATGTGTCAGTTGTTCTTCTGGCACTTGTTATAAGAGTCAGTGTCTATATTTTTGGCACTCCCTAAACTGAGGCTAACACCGTGCCAGGGTCAGAGGTTCTTTCTTGTCACTCCTTACATATGCAAAACCTATCCGAGTACCAATGTCAGTAGGTTTGTTGCCATTCATTAAACAACAAAACCTAAGCGAGTCCCATCGTCAGTAGGTCTTGTCCATGTGTCTGTAGATCAAGTCGAGGTAGCCGGTGGAGATGTAGACGCCAGGGTAGGAGGGCTTGGCGCAGCCCACGCCCCACGAGGTGATTCCTGCCTGAATCCACGGCCCCCTCTTGGCGCGGCACTGCAGGGGGCCGCCGCTGTCACCCTGCTGCCGGGAAGAGGTCAGAGGCATTAGGTTCATGTGTTAGTGTTAGGGAATTCATATAATGGTAGATAAAACAGAACTTGTGTTGACTCTTAGTTCCAAATGACTGTCTGAAATGCAAACTTAAATGCAAATGATAGGTTCAGTTCATACACTCTTCTTGAAAGAGGTCAAGTCATAGGCAAGAGGAATTGCAGAAGAAGGAAGGCTGTTCCAGAGTTTACCAGTATAAGAGATGAAAGGGTGAAGTTGCTGGTTAACTCTTTCAAAAGGTTTTTGGACAGTATAGGGATGAGCTACTACTACTACTACTCTGCAACTACTACTACTACTACTACTACTACTACTACTACTACTATAAACATGTATCATCTACAACTACAAAACTATAATGAATGGCTCCTCACACAAGCTTCTAAGTAACATCTAGTCTCTTCCTTCTGTACTCACCCTCCTTGGTCGTGCCCCAGCCCGTCACGGAGCACTGCTGGCCGAGGAAGGACATGTTTCTGGAGGGCAGGCAGGTCTTGTTGACCAGCCCCGCGTCTTCTACAGGTTCAGCGGTCTCCTGAGCCTCACCGGCGCCATGTCGTTGCCCCACGTCTTGGGGTCGAAGTACCCCTCACAACGTGAAATATTTACACCAATAGAAATAAATGTCTACATCGCACAGTCCTCACGCCCCAAGTTCATCACTCAGCTGTTCACAGCCACGGCCGCCACACGGCCGCGGCGACGGTTCACCAGTCCGGGATGAAGCCTCGCGCGGCGCCGCTCAGGTGATCTCGTTGACGCACTGGCAGGTGGCGCGGCAGTTCTTGAAGCGCTCCACGCCGTTGGCAGTCTTGGTGTTGCACAGCCACTCGTGCCACTGCTGGTCCAGCGCCGCGCAGTTCACCCACAGGTCGGAGTAGGTGCAGGCGTTGGTGCACAGAGGACAGCTGCGCCGCGGACACAGGGAGCGGCACGCCCCCGGACACAGGCTGCACGCCGACCCCTCAGAGTAAGGCTGGTCCAGCCGCGTGGGGTCGTTCCCGCTGAGGGAGGCAAAGGTTAACGACACAAGGCCGCGCGAGGCTGGCACGCTGGCGGGCAGCCTCACGCTGGCACTGACCCCTGGCACTGCGTCCTCACACTGCACATGCTGCTTATAATATTTAGGCTACAAATTATCACTACACACGCTACTTGTGTTTCTACAGTATTCCATTATCTACACTAGCATACACACTGCATGTATTACTTGTATTTCTGTAATACTCTGTACTCTACATTATCAAATCATGACCAACACTACCGCTGATGAAGTAGAAATATCTAACAAAACCTTCCTCTACTGGATAAAGAAAAGGTCAAGTATTGCATCCCCCCCTCCACCCCCCCCCCCACACACACACAACGCAACATAACCCAAAACACTCCCACCTGACCCCAAGCAACTCAGCCCAACCGTACTCCCACACTACACCCCAACCCAACCAACCCAACGCAACAACCAGCACGCCACTCACACGGGGCAGTAGTTGCACACGTATCTGAAGAAGGTGGAGCCGCCGGGCGCGGAGCACTGCGAGAAGCCGCAGCCGACCTGGTGCGAGTTGTACCACGCCATCTGGGTGTAGGCGGCCACGGCGGTGCTGTTGTTGTCCCCGCCGTAGTGGAACTCCTTCTTGCCGCTCCACCAGTGCTCCAGAACCTGCGTCCTGGAGGGGGTGGCGGAGGGGTGGAGGCTGAGGGAATGCGTGAAGGGAGGGGCAGGGAGGGAATATGTGTACAGGTGAGGGATGGAGGGAATATGTAATGGCGAGGAATGGCAGGGAGAGAAAGGATGTATAATGGGAAGGAACAGTAGGAAGGGAAGGTAGGAAGGTAAAGAGGCGAGGAATGGAAGGAAGGGAATTTATGTAAGCGAGGGATGACGAGGAGGGAGGGATTTATAATGGCAAGGAATGGTAGGAAGGGAGGAAATGTATAATGGCGAGGGATGGAGGAAAGGGAGAGAATGTGTGAAGGTGAGGAATGGTAGGAAGGGAGGGAATGGATAAAGGCGAAAAATGAAGGGAAGGGAGAGAATATGTGATTGCGAGGAATGGTAGAACGGAAAAGAATGTATTAAAGCGAGTGATGATGGGAAGGGAGGGAATGGCTCAAGGCGAGGGAGGAGGCGTTAAAGGGGAGGAAAGGGGAGAAGAGTTAAGGGACGGGAGGAGAGGAAGGCATGGGAGGAGAGTGGGTCTGAAGGGGAAGTTGAATCTGAAGGGGAAGGGAACTTGTAAAGGAGAGAGAGTTCTGTACCATCACTTCTACCGAGCCATTTCTCTAACACTACCTGTCTCTACCCGCCTGTCTACCATCCCTTCTACCGAGCCAGTTCTCTAACACTACCTGTCTCTTTACCCGCCTGTCTACCCTGCACCAAGGCCTGTAGCACATAAAGCGGCCTTTGCTCCTCCACCAACCTCCGTAAGCCCTTAATGACTAACACTCAACACCACCACCATCACCACCACCACCACCACCCAACATCAACAATCACTACCTTCCACTTCCATACTACCACTACTATCACCCATTTACCTATTTACCTATAAAAAAAACTGCCTACCCTCCTCTACTACCAAACTCCATAGGCCTGCAACACTCAAAACACCACCACAACCACCACCGTCAGCACCACCAGCACCCACCATCGCTTCTTGGCGGGCGAGACGAAGACGTTCTGGCCGCACGCGCCGTAGTTGGAGGTCCAGCGCACACTCGGGTGCTCGGGGTGGCTGTGGTGGCCGCACTGCTCCGCCCACGCCTGCGCCTGCTCCGCCGCCGTCTTGTACCACTTCTGCGGGGGAGCAAGGGAAGGGTTGGCACTAAGGGGTCTGGAGAACCCTTACTTGGTACTGACAGGCTCGTTTTCCCTCGGCACGAGAAAGGAAAGTATGGTTCAACGTTACTGCAAGGGTTGGCGTCCTGATTGTGACGCTTTCTCGTGTTTTTGCCTGAAAAGTATAAAAGAGTGTTGCCATTCAGATGAACTTGCTTCCCTTGTTTCCTCTCAAGTTTTGGCGCCGGAGATAAAGGTTCAACATTAACAGAAGTGGTTAAAATATTTTTAGCCCATTTTCTTTTAGTTTTAGGATTGCATATAAAGGCTTTACTTTATACCCAACATTAGTTTACATTTGTTTTCCATTGATATGTTGTGGTGGCAGCATAATGGAAAAAAAACCCCAATAACAAAAGGAAATAAAACAAACAATTTTGTGGCAGCATCATAATAAAAAGATGAAGAAAAAAATGAAAAATGAAAGCCATAATTAAGAGTTCCTCAAAAAAGAAGCAGGATAAACGGAAAGTCCCCGGAGGGAGTTCCGCGGTGGAGGGCGGATGCGTGTTGTTGTCATTCCTCCCAGCTCGCGTCCCTCGAGTTTCGGGCAAGTCGTCAGTCTTCATTGTGGCGCAGCTGCTTCTATAATTCCCCGCAGCGCCGGCGAGTGTTTCAAGCCTCAACACGGCGCTCATTTACACAACACAGGAACGAAAAAAAAGACAAGTGAGAAGATCCCGGCATGTAAAGGAGCGTGCGAGGAGGCGAGCGAGGAACACGAATTGATGTTGTTTTCTTTATGATGTTCCTGAGAGCCGCGTGACCTTACATCGCCGAGGCTGGGGGCGATGTTTGCTTTCGTGCGTCCGTCAACAAAACACACACACACACACACACACACACACACACACACACACACACACACACACACACATTACGTCACCCCAAGTTAAAAGCATTGTAGGATAAATATGATGAAATACAAAACGGTAAAGGAGAGTTTCAAGACACTTATAAAAGAACATTAGATAAATCGTTACTTATTGGCATCTTTCCTGGTTTGGTATTTTTCTGTTTTCTTTAGAGGAGCAGTGTTGTGTGTGTGTGTGTGTGTGTGTGTGTGTTCACCAATTGGTCGGTCTCCTTTACTTTAGAAAAAAAAAATCCTTCACACAATTACGTAAAAATGCAACAGGTAAAAGAAACACGCAAAGGCCCATCACGTCACCAACCACACAAGACTCGCATTCTCAAACGCTCCGGGCTCTTGTTGCGATAGTTCTTGAAGGCCACGGAAAAGATGCATCGAGTTCTCAAGAGTGTTTTTAACGTTCATGGCGCAGAAATATTGCAAAACTACCGCCAGAGATCTGAAACCACGCGTGGATATCCCTACAACTTCTACGAGAGCCTCATTAAACAGACGTAACCAAGGCGTCGACACGTTTGAGAATATGGGCCCTGCAGGACAGACGGGCGGATCGGGGCGAGACGGGCAGGGGCGACAGAACGAAGAGAGTCAGGCAGGGACGTTGCGAGACGGGCAGGGGCGACAGAGCAATTAAAGTTAGGGACTCAGGACAGACGGGCGGGACGGGGTGGGACGGCAGGGTGACAGAGCGAGGAGGGGCGGGCATGGACTCAGGCAGCGGGGAGGCAATACTAAGGAGGTTATTTGGACAACACAGAGGCAACGTATTGTGGTCTTGATTTTTGCTAAACTAATCAAAAAAACTACAGAAAGAAAGTGATGCAGCCATATTCATTGACGTTAAGGAGCAATAGAGAGCTACCCAATCCTTCAACTCATCATTTTTACAACCAATTTTCGAACAGCGGCTGAACGTAGAATATAAACACAAAATCCGAGTCTGTGCTAAAGGAAACTGTGTATGCAACCTATAGAAAACACAGTTGCCATACACACTGACGTTAAAATGCGACAGAAAACCGATCCTGTTTCTGATAATTTTTACAACCATTTCTCAAACAGGGGACTGAATGTAAAGGAATAAAAACAAACAATTCAAGCCTATACTAAAGGAAAGTGTGTGCAATCTAAAGAAAAAGCGTCTAACAGTGACGTTAAACCACAATGGAGAAGCCCAATCCTTTACCTGGTCGCTCGTACAACCATATTTCAAATAGGGGACTAAATGTAGATAAAGAGCTTAAAATTCGAGCCTATAATACTAATGAAAACCGCGCGCTACCTATAAAAACCCGCACCAGTCTCATATACTAAAGTTGAACCACAATTCATACGCCCCGTCACTCTATCTGGTCACTTTAACAGCCACATCTCGGGCAGCGGAGTAAATCAACAGCGCAAAGAGACATAAAACTCAAGCCTACACTCCTATCCGCCAGTCCTCAGCTTACCCCACTGTCGGGAACCTCCGCGGGCAAGGAGAGATAAAGTTAATCCTCAGCACGGAGAGAAAAAAGGAAAAGAAAAGAGCTGAAGTTCCTGTCGCTCTGAGCCGAGTATATCAAGTAAGGAGCGAGTCGAGAGCAGAGCAAGACGTGATCGTAAAGTATTTAATCCTTTGCATAAAAACGCCATCAGTCTCTGGACGACTTACAACCGACTCTGTATGGAAGGAAGGAGCGAGTCAAGGGGCGAGAATTAATAGTGCATGGAGAGAGAGAGAGAGAGAGAGAGAGAGAGAGAGAGAGAGAGAGAGAGAGAGAGAGAGAGAGAGAGAGAGAGAGAGAGAGAGAGAGAGAGAGAGAGAGAGAGAGAGAGAGAGAGAGAGAGAGAGAGAGAGAGAGAGAGAGAGAGAGAGAGAGAGAGAGAGAGAGAGAGAGAGAGAGAGAGAGAGAGAGAGAGAGAGAGAGAGAGAGAGAGAGAGAGAGAGAGAGAGAGAGAGAGAGAGAGAGAGAGAGAGAGGAGAGAGAGAGAGAGAGAGAGAGAGAGGAGAGAGAGAGAGAGAGAGAGAGAGAGAGAGAGAGAGAGAACGCAGTACAACCTACACATGATATCGTACGCAGGAGGGACTAATGTATTAATGAATGTATCGCGCCGTGAATGATCCTGGCGAGGGTACTGAATACATGACTATAAATCACACACACCGAGACACTGTTGTTGTTGTTTATGTTAATGGGCGGGACGAATCCAGTGGCCTCCATACTATGACCTCTGACCCCGTGACCTCCTGACCCCTTAACCTTTCACCCATTGTTACGGTCGTGCGGGGGAGAGTATGAGTAATAGACGAAGTGAAATATCATTGAAAGGGAGAAGAAAAACCGGAAATAATGATGGCGAAGTGATGTATATATGTCATATATTATATATTATATGAGCCGAAACAGGTAGAGAAGGAGGCTTGCAGACACTATCGCTGCTCGTCCATCAGCCCCCAAACATACGAGACGCCGAAAGGGAAAATGAAAACGAAAGCGATGAGAGAAAAGGAGAAAGAAGGCGAGGGGATCGAGGTGAAGCTGAGAGACCAAGAAACAGCGAAGGTCCTGGCTTGTCACCCACCAGGGAAGGAAGAGTGGGGTGCACGCCTGTGACTGTGGGTCCGATTCCACACTCTAGAACAAGATGCTGTTGGCTAGCAAGATCATCCGCCCTTTGACAGGCCTTATAGTTCGTCCTGCTGGGTGCCTGTCACTCTCCTCGCTGTACAGCCCAGGGAGAGGGCCGGTTTTGTCCCCAACAGCCTGACTATTCAACAGGCGTGCGGGATTCTACGATGCAAGTAGTAGTGTATGAAAACAAAGGGTGTGGGAAACGAAAGTAGTAAGATAATGGAAATAAAACAAAATAAAAGTAGTGAAGGAATTGAAATAGTAGAGGAAGGGAAATAATCAAAAGAAGGAAAATAGCAAAGTAGGGAATGGAAACTGTAGATGCGAATAGAAATAATAAGATAAAGGTGGAATAAATGAAATGGTATAATAATAGAAATAAAATAATGGAAATAGTAAAAGAAAAGTTAAGTGAAATAATGGAAAAAAGTAAAAGAATGGACGTAGATAAAAAAAGAATGGGAACAGTAAAGAACAGATTATCATAAGAAAGAAAATGGTGGAGAATGGAGGCAGTGAAGAATGGAAATAGCGGGGAACGGTAAGGGAAGATGAATAATAAGGGAGCGGAAGGTAAATAGGAAAAAGTAATTTGGGATTTAGCATCAAGTTAATTATATGATTTTATCGCGTTTGTGCGGGAAAAGTCTTCACCCTTCCCTCCTTCTCTCTTTTTCTATCTCATTCCATCTTTTACTTTCTTTCTTTCTATTTTCTATCTATTTTCTTTCTTTTTTCCTTTCTTTTTTCTTTCTTTCTCTTTCGTTTTCTTTTGTTTTCTTCTCTCTCTCTCTCTCTCTCTCTCTCTCTCTCTCTCTCTCCTTTCCTAACTGAATTCTTCCCTTCCGCTCAATTCTTTTTCGTTTAATTTATTCTTCCCAAACTCCTTTCTTTCCTCACTCCTTCACCCCTTCCCTCCCTCACACCCTCGCACTTTTAACAACTTTCATTCTCTCCTTCTTACCTTCCTCTTTCCCTCACTCCCTCACACCTCACCTCAATCCCATACTGACACACTTATCCTCTCTCTTATATTCTAACTCCCTACTTCCCTCACTCACTCACCCTGACACCCTCTTTCACACCCTGACGTAAACCCCCACCACACATAAATAGTCCCTCCTTCACCCACCCTCTCACCCTCACATATCCACACACCCATCATCACACCCTGACCCTCACACCCTCACTCACTCACCCATCACCATTCCACTTTCACTCTCTCCCTCCCTTCCCCTCTCGTAAATTCCCAATCTTTCAACCTGCATGTGGTCCCCAAGTGAAGACGATCATCTGTGGCTCCGAAACTAACCATAGGGTGGTATGGAAAATAGTTGCATTGTGATTTCCTAACAAAATGAACGCAGGTGACCTTACTTACCTGAACTAAACTAACCAAACCTCACCTAACTCAGCCTAACTTAACGTAACCTAGCAGAACCTGACCTCTTCACAAATGGACACCACAAGCCAGGAGAGAGCTGAGGAAAACGTCCCCCTCATGTGCCCTCCCCCGCCCCGTGACTCACCACAGCCAGCATGTCGGCGGCGGGCGGGTCCACGTTGGCGCGTAGCAGGTTGTGTTGCCTCACCAGGTGTCGTCTCACCTTGACGCGCCGCGGGTCCAGGGAGCGATACGGCTGACCCGACACCCACCCGCTACCTGTGGACGGAGGACAGGTGGGTTAGGGGGGGGGAAGAGGAGGATAAGGAGCGTGGTAGTGGGGGTGGGATATGGTGGTGACGGAGTTGAGTTGAAGTAGGGGGAATGTTGTAGTTGTAGTAGTAGTAGTAATAGTAGTAGTAGTAGTAGTAATAGTAGTAGTAGTAGTAGTAGTTGCTCTTGTTTAGGTAATAGTAACGGTATCATGAGTGTTAGGAGTAGTTGTCGCTGCTGTCCTTGTTGTTGTTGTTTTTCTATCCTAGAAAACGCAAAGTCAACACAGTAAAGCAGGATTCTCCGAGGGCTGGGTCGCGACACACTAGACTACTGGGCTGCGAGAGACTGGAAAAATAACACTCGTTAGGTCAACACTTCCTCGCAAAAAGACGATGAAAATCCAGACGGCGGGAATCACGGCTCGCAGCACAGTGAGGAGACGCGCTAACAGGTCGTGAGGGTAATACATGTTGGAAATTAAACTGGGTCACTATTTTTTTATTCTTTTTTTAAGGATACAAACTAAAGAACATCGCGGCCATCATTAAACACCATCCACCATCCACATCACCCGTTACTAATCACCATCATCACCACTTCCACTGTCAACAACAACAACAACAACAACAACAACAACAATAACAACAACAGTGATATCAACAACAGCAATACGTCAACCTCTCGAAAATGACCTCTCTTTTTGGCCACTCCTCTGTACTCTTTTCAGGAACAATAAGTAGCGGGCTTTTTCTTTCATTATTGTTTTCCTTTTCTTCACGCCCTTGAACTGTCTCCTTTTCTAAAAAAAACAAAAACAAAAAAAAAAACAGGTGACATCACAGGTCAAACACTCATCACCAAACCACCACCACTCCGTTCACCACCACCACCATCACCACCACCATCACAGCAAGCATCACCACCAGTTATACTCAACGACCCTCACCATTTACTCAGAAAAGACTAACACCACCCCCACCACCACTACCATCACCCTGGCAACCTCCCCCACCACAACAACCCCCCACCCACCCCAACATCACATAGTCCGGGTAAGTCACTCAGAGGTTGCTTTTTCTCCCTTTTAATCTGTTCATCATCATTAAGACAACACGATTAAGGAAGAGGAAGAGTGAAGCAAGAAAAGGAGGAAAAGAAGAAAGAGAAGAAAGTGGAGGAGACGGAGGAGGAGGAGCAAGAGGAGGAGGAGGAGGAGGAAGAGGAGAAGGAGGAGGAGGAGAGGGATAAACAGGAGGGGGAAGGTCAAGCAAGCGTAAGAGAATGAGGAGTGTTAACATTCCAAATAATTAATACAAAAAAATTTCTCTCTCTCTCTCTCTCTCTCTCTCTCTCTCTCTCTCTCTCTCTCTCTCTCTCTCTCTCTCTCTCTCTCTCTCTCTCTCTCTCTCTCTCTCTCTCTCATTAACCAATTCAGGGTTGCCAATACTTTAATTTTCCTTCTAGTCTTACTGTGTGTGTGTGTGTGTGTGTGTGTGTGTGTGTGTTACCAGTTCAAAAAAAATCTTGTCTCGTCATCTTCGTGCGATAAAACAAACATAGGAAAGGAGGAACGTAATTATATGAGAATTTGCAGTAGTAGTAGTAGTAGTGGTAGTAGTAGTTGTTGTTGTTGTTGTTGTTGTTGTTGATGTTGTAGGAAGAGGAAATACCAATATACAGATGATGACCAAAACAGGAATATATTACACATTGTTAACACACGCAAACAAAGTCGCATCGCTCGTGTAAGATAATATTTCATGCATTCATTGATATTCCTTGCTCGGAGAGAGAGAGAGAGAGAGAGAGAGAGAGAGAGAGAGAGAGAGAGAGAGAGAGAGGTGTGGTATATTTACTTCATTCCTCTCTGTAACCTCCAGACACTAAGGGTGTGTGTGTGTGTATTTGTGTGTGTGTGTGTGTGTGTGTGTGTGTGTGTGTTCTTCCTAATCTCTCAGCCAGGTATCCATCTAACACACACACACACACACACACACACACACACACACACACACACACACACTCATCCCCTACAAGGCCATCAGTAAAATTTATTCGCTGTTCAGACTTCAAGCGAGAAAAGAGTGAGAAGAAAAAAGTTAAAATATGACCTACTGAAATTTCACTCCCAAAGAGTACACTCGTAAAAAACAAGGAAGAACAAATGAACCACTCCCTCACCGCCACCACCACCACCACCTCCTCTACTACTACTCCTACTATTACTACTACTACTACTACTACTACTACTACTTCTGCAACTACTACTACTACTACTACTACTACTACTACTACTATCACTACTACTGCTGCTACTAGTGTTGATGCGGATGCTGCTGCTGCTGATCCTGCAACTTATCTGCTAAACACGCTCAAGCTACTCTTAATAAAATGGCTCATAAAACACCAGGTAACACATGTAAATAATATGGTCCACCTTGCAAAAGAAAAACAGCTACTACTACTACTACTACTACTACTACTACTACTACTACTACTACTATGGATACTCTTCTTCCTTCTCTTCTCTTCCTCCTTTCCTCTTCCTCCTCTTATTACTCCCTCACTTTTGGGCCAACGGGAACTAGTTTTCTCAGCATCAGTTTTCACGTCCGGCTAACCTTGTGTATTGTTCCGCCTCGCGCCTTGCTTCCGAGGTGACGTGTGTCTTTCGCTGTGATAAGAAACGTCACTTCTGGGAGAATAAGGAAGGGCGCGAATGACTGACTGACTGACTGGCTGGTGGCTGACCCTCTCCTTCACTCCTCCGCTCCTTCACCGCCTTTCTCGACGTCCTTCTTCCTTAACGCCACTTATGAAGGCGAGGAGAGAAGGACTTTGTTGGTATCCTTCACGCCCTCACTCACCTCCTTCCTCGTCTTCCTTTCATTCGCCGCTACTCGTGTATGACGGCGAGAGAGAGAGAGAGAGAGAGAGAGAGAGAGAGAGAGAGAGACCTAACTTATGTATTTGCGTCTCGTTGCACTACCAAGAGGAAAGGTCCATTGTCTTCGCGTTCTGTACAAGTTATCTCCCTGTCCTGCTCTCTCCCTTTCTCCCTGCTTGTCCCTTTGTCCTCTCTCTCTCTCTCTCTCTCTCTCTCTCTCTAATCGTAAATCAATGCATTCGTTTACCAATCCTCAGTTTATCCATGTCAGGGCGTCGGATACCATTCTTCCGCGTGAGAGAGAGAGAGGGGAGGATGCAGGTGGTGGGCGGATGGTGATTCAGGTGGACAACGCGCCGCCCACACACCCGCGCCTAATTAACACTCCATTGCCTTGCTCTTCCCCTTTTTTCTACTGCCCTCGCTCCCCTAAGCAGACCGCAGACCTCCCCCGCCCACGCCAGCTACCGCACACTATTAAATCACCCAGCTACCGTGTCCCACCTCCCATGCGGTTCCGACCCTCATATGAGCTAACGTGGTCTTAATCATTCCTAAGTATGAGGTAATGATGGTAGTTATGCATTCATTATTAGTCATTATCATCATTTTTAGGCACCATTCGTTTACAGCAAGATTAAGGTCTTTCCCAATGTCTTCCCCCTGTTTGATGTTAGTGTTTTTCATGTGTCCTCTAATTTCATCTCTCCGCCTGGTTCTCTGTCTGGTCCGACTTCTACACTGCCTCGGTAGACTCTCTGTTGCCTTGGATGTCTGTCTGTTATCAGTTCCACGCATGATGTGACCTGCCCAAGTCCATTTCTTATTCTTAATCGCCATTAGAATATTCTCACTTTTTGTTTTTTCTTTAACTCGTGATGTTTGCTTCCTTTCTTCCTATATTAACGCGGCATTTTTCTCTCCATTCCTCTTTGTGTGTTTCTTGGCTTGCTCACAACATCCAGTATTACCTGTCACCTTCCCACACGAGAAGGCTATCAAGGCTAATCACTTCTACTTTCCATGTTGTTTCTACCTTTCGATACAGACTAATGAGCCTCGCCGTAACCCTAACTACCCCGGCTATGAGGTAATAATTGCTGTCGTGTATCTTAAACGAACCATAACTTACGTACAGGGAGTTTTTAGAAGCCTACACAGTCTCCTACCTTTCACGCGGCTCCTGCCTCCGAGAACTATTACAGCCGCCTTGTACCTTAATGACCCTAAGCCTGTAGTAATGGTGGCCGCCGTGTGCCTATAATGACCAGCAACTTAAACACCCACCCACAGGAAAAAAAAAGCTTAGCCTACTGCATTCAACTTTCTACTCTACTCCTATTCCCCCCCCCTCGAAAAAAAAGGATATGGCCACGTTGCGTATTATTTATTCAAGATATTAAGTCCTATGCTTCAATAATCACCTACGACTCTAGTACTCCCCAGCCTAGTTCAAGCGACTCGTATGTGTGGTGAAGATTAAGAAATATATCCTGTTGAAAGGAAGTAAAACAGTGATTGAATGTTCTCCTCTCTTATAGTGATCATACCATAACTACCCACCATAACCACCAACATCCACCCAGTAACTACTCACACTAGGACGTTAGTTGAACTTTTTCTCTTCCTTGTCCCATGCACTGCTCAGCCCCGATAGGACATAGGGCCACTTTTACAATCCTATACACCAAGTTTGTAAGCTCCCTAACCAAACACAAAATACGACGAAAATTCCTTGTAGCTCCAGTGTTTGGCTGCATAGCGTTGATATGAAAAAGGAGGAGGAAATTTTAGGAAACCACACAGAAAGTCTCTTTATTAGTATCTGGTACTGAGTAGAGATAACGGATCATTGTGGAGAATATAGTTTGGTTTGGGCGCTTATAATGACTTCGTGTTGGACTGTCGAACTGGCCATTAATGACGCTACCCAGTGAACTTCAGTGCCCCAAGACAGGACACCGTCGAGCTCGCAGTCACACGTTATTTGCGTACCCACGGCAGGAAGTAACTTTGACCCTGCGCCAGACAGTGTTCTTATCCCCGACTGTAAATACGAATGATAAAAGTAAATATGATTGGCAAAGTAATTACGATTTTTTGAAGTATATACGATTTTTAGAAGTAATAAATACGATTAACAGGAGTAAATACGATAAGGAGATATGATTAATAGAAGGAAAAACGACTGATGAAAGTACAAACTATTAATAAAAGTAATCTAGATCCTGCGTCCCACACGTCCTCATCCCCGGCAGGAAGTAAGACAAACCCGCTGCTCCGTGTATAATCTACAAACTCATAAACCGTCGGTAAAAACTAAGCCAGACAGTGATAAATAAAGAGTCTATCCTTGATGAAATTTGACACCTCAACATTAAGCGATAAAGAACAATCCCGCTGCCCTCGCCGAGCGCCGGGGCAGCCATGTCCCCGCCGCCGCGGCCCACGCGTCTACACCATCCCCGGTAAAAACGAAGGCCGGTCATTATACAACGCCGGGAAGAGATCAGTTAAGCCGCCGCGACACGATCTACTTAAGTGGCTCCTTCAGAGGCTACTGAGGCTTGTGAAGAGAAACCATTTACACGATGGAAGATTTATAGACGTAATAGTGATGATGATGATAAACAATGATACTACTGATGATGATGACCGCCGCTGCCTAGACTCATGGTCCTCTACTTCTGCTCCTTTTTCCTCTGGTTCCTCTGCTTCTTCTTCGTCTTCGTATTTTTCTTCTTCTTCTTCTTCTTCATGGTATTCCTCTTCTTCGTCTTCTACTTCTTGTTTTTCTTTTTCGTCCATTCTTCCTCTTCTCTTCTGCTAGTTCTTGTTTTTTTGTTCTTTCTGTTCATCTTCTTTTTAATTTACTTCGAGACATTTTTCTGCTTTTTCTTTTTCTTTTCTTCTTTTCTTTTTCTTCTTCTTCTTCTTCTTTTTTCTTTTCCTCTTCTTCTTCATTATGTTCTTTATTTCTTTCTTTTACTTCATCTTTTTCTTCTTCGTCGATTTCTTTTTCTCCTCATTACTCTTCTCATTAATATTTTCCATGCGGTTTTTCTTGCTCTTCCTCTTTTTCTTCATTTTCTTCGATATATTTTTCTTCTGCTTGTTCTTCTTCTTGTTCCTGAGATTTATTTTTTTCGTTTTCTTCGACATCATTTTTCCCTTCCTCGATTTTCTCCGTTATTTTTCTCCTTGGTCTTGTTCTCCGTGTTCTTCTTCTACTTCATATTCTTCGATATCTTTTTCTTCTCCCTGTTCTTGTTCTTCTTTCTTCTTCTTCTTCCTTCTTCTTCTACTTCATCTTCATGGTCGTCTTTTATTTTTCTCTATTATTTGTTATTGTTCTTCATTCTCTACTACTACTACTACTACTACTACTACTACTACTACCATTACTACAACTTTTTCTCCCGATCTTTCTCCCTCTCCTCCTCCATCTGCTCCTGCTTCTCTTTCCTCTTCTTTTTCCTCTTCTTTTTCTATCATCTCGTGAAGCTCTCCTTGATATGATCTCAACACTATGTACACTTTTATCATTTTCTCTTCCTCACTACTACTATTACTACTACTACCATTACTACTACTTTTTATCCTCATCTTTTTCCCACGCCTTCTCCTTCCGCTCCTTCTTCTCTTTCTTCGCCTTTCTCTTCTTTTCTATCATCTACTTTCTATCATCTGCTACTACTCCTACTAAAACCACCATCACTGTAACCACTAACACTACTCCCAATACTTTACGCCTACTACAACACCCCCCACTACAACCTCCCGAAATGTACCTCGTCTGTAAAGTATCCAAACCACCAAGACTACAACCACAACCACTACTTCCTCTACTTACACGCCTACTACAACCCCCCCCACTACAGCCTCCCGAAATGTACCTCGTCTGTAAAGTATCCGAACCACCAACACTACAACCACAACCCCTACTTCCTCTACTTACACGCCTACTACAACACCCCCCACTACAGCCTCCCCAAATGTACCTCGTCTGTAAAGTATCCGAACCACCAACACTACAACCACAACCCCTACTTCCTCTACTTACACGCCTACTACAACACCCCCCACTACAACCTCCCGAAATGTACCTCGTCAGTAAAGTATCCGAACCACCAACACTACAACCACAACCCCTACTTCCTCTACTTACACGCCTACTACAACACCCCCCACTACAACCTCCCCAAATGCACCTCGTCTGTAAAGCTTCCAAACCACAACGCCACACACGATAAGGGCAAATCAGGCGAGCCATCCACAGTAGCAGCTCAACAAACCCCAGCGCTGCACCGCCGAGCCCCAGCAATGCTCAGCGCCACAATGGGACTCAACTCAGGCGCCACAAAGCATACCAAGCAGCGAATACACGACAGGACCCGCAGCCAGGAGGGAAGGTTAATGCAGACGACGCTATTCACGGCCACTC
>NC_066563.1:87500-113513 GCF_024679095.1 Eriocheir sinensis
GAAGAAAACAAAAAAAAAAAAATACAAGGAAGAAGGAAGGCAGGAAAAAAATCATTTGAAGTTACAGAATTATGATAATGACAAAACAACAATGATATTTGAATTTCATATCAAGACTTGCTAACTGGCTGACTGGCGGGCTGGCTGGGTGACTGGTTGGCTGACTGGCTGAACTGGCTGGCTGGCTAACTGACTGTGTTGAACTAGCTACACGACTGAGACTGACTGGCTGGCTGAGTGGGTGGGTATAGAACTGTGTGGTATCGAGGGGATGACTGACTGGCCGGATGACTGGCTGGCTAAGAAATTGAATGATTGATTGCTTACCTAACTGACTGTTTTGCTGAATGATTGCCTTGATGTTGACTGACTGAATGGGAGAACGGATGACAGTTTAGCTGACTGGATGACTGAATGACTGGTTGGCAGACTGAATGACTGACTGACTGACTGACTGACTGACTGACTGGCTAGTTCATCGCACCCACATTCACCCCCTTCCCCCCCTCCCCACACGCTTCCACACCCAGTCACGCCCACCTGCCCACTGCTCCACCATCTACCCTCCCCACCTTCCTCCCACCTCTTACCACCCTCCACACACCTACCCACCTACCCCCCACCTACTTTTATCCATTATCTTCCTTCCACAGCCACATCCGCGACCACTATCACCACCACCTCCTCCTCCTCCTCCTCCTCCACCTCACCACCCACTGACTCCACACCCACATTCACAAGCGGACACATCACCACCATCTCTCCTCCTCCTCCTCCTCCTCCTCCTCTTCCTCCTATGTTATTTTTTTTCTTTTTCCTGTTTTTGTTTTTTTTCATTCGTTCATTCACCTCGTTTCTCTTCCTCTTCCACCTTCCACCTTTTCACCTCTTCTCTTTTATATTCCTCCACCTTCTCTTGCTCCATTTCCACCACCTCCATCATCTCCTCCTCCTCCTCCTCCTCCTCCTCCTCCTCCTTTTCTTCTTCCTCACTCCCCATTCCCTCTCTTTATCCTCTTCCGTCTCCTTCTCTTCTTATTTTCTCCTCCTCCTCCAATATTCTTATTTTCTTTCTCTCTTTCTTTCATTTCCTCTTTTACATTTCAATCATCACCTCACTCCTCATCTCCCACACTCATTTCTTCCTCCTTCTCCTTCTCCTCCTCCTCCTCCTCCTCCTCCTCCTCCTCCTCCTCCTCCTCCTCCTCCTCTTTGGTTTTCTCTTCAAGCCAAAAATCAGCAAATGGCATAAAAGTTAAAATCCTAAGATAAGATAATATTGTTTTGAGAGAGAGAGAGAGAGAGATTGTTTTTTTTGTTTAATTTGTTTGTATTCGTTCCGCGTGACACACTACACTTCTACATTTCTCATATTACATTTATTTACACTTTATATACACTTTATTTACTCATCTTTTACAACTCATGCACTTTACTCACACTCCACTTACACTTTTTTGTATGATTCCCTCACACTTTCTAAACACTTCAACCTTTGTAACGTTACCCTCGCCAAACGTTCCTCCACACAATTGTTTTCCTTGTAAGTTTACACCCGCCTGAACGTTGCTTGCTCCTCCTGCACGAGACATTCCTTCCCTTACATATTCCTCTCTCTCTCTCTCTCTCTCTCTCTCTCTCTCTCTCTCTCTCTCTCTCTCTCTCTCTCTCTCTCTCTCTCTCTCTCTCTCTCTCTCTCTCTCTCTCTCTCTCTCTCTCTCTCTCTCTCTCTCTCTCTCTCCCTCTCTCTCTCTCTCTCTCTCTCTCTCTCTCTCTCTCTCTCTCTCTCTCTCTCTCTCTCTCTCTCTCTCTCTCTCTCTCTCTCTCTCTCTCTCTCTCTCTCTCTCTCTCTCTCTCTCTCTCTCTCTCTCTCTCTCTCTCTCTCTCTCTCTCTCTCTCTCTCTCTCTCTCTCTCTCTCTCTCTCTCTCTCTCTCTCTCTCTCTCTCTCTCTCTCTCTCTCTCTCTCTCTCTCTCTCTCTCTCTCTCTCTCTCTCTCTCTCTCTCTCTCTCTCTCTCTCTCTCTCTCTCTCTCTCTCTCTCTCTCTCACTCTCTCTCTCTCTCTCTCTCTCTCTCTCTCTCTCTCTCTCTCTCTCTCTCTCTCTCTCTCTCTCTCTCTCACTCTCTCTCTCACTCTCTCTTCTCTCGTATCTTCTTCATCGTTTCTTCTAACTCACGCCCTCTCTAACGTTCCTTGCTCTTCCTTACCACATGAAACGTTTCTTCGTCATTGTTTTCCTCGTAACTTCACACCTTAAAAGTTCCTTGCTATCCCTCCTCTCCACACCCAAAACGTTTCTGGTTCTTGCTTCACTAAACGTTTCCTCTTCATTGTTTTCCGCGGCACTTCTCACCCTAAACGTTGCTTGCTTTTCCTCCTTTCCACACCCAAAACGTTGCTGACTCTTAATTCACTAAACGTTTTTTTTTTCCGCGGTACTTCTCTCTCCTAAACGTTCCTTGCTCTTCCTTCTCTTTTTGACACGGTAAACGTTCCTTGCTATCCCTCCTCTCCACACCCAAAACGTTGCTGGCTCTTGCTTCACTAAACGTTTCCTCATCATTGTTCTCCGCGGCATTTCTCACCCTAAACGTTGCCTGCTCTTCCTCCTCCCCGGACAGTTCGCGCCCCGCCTCACCGCTCCCCTCGCCGCCCATTGAATCAGCGTCGTAATATTATGCAGTCCGTGTCCTTATCGATGCCCCTGCGAGAAAATACGAGACCAACACCTACAGTTTGGATTTTATCGCTTCATCTCTCCCTCCCTCCCTCCCTCCCTCTTGTCTCTCTCTCCCTATCTCCCTCTCTGTAGCTTCTTCCTTCAATTAATACCCTTCTTCCCTACCCCTCTCTTCCTCCTCCTCCTCCTCCTCCTCCTCCTCCTCCTCCTCCACTCTGTTTCTCTTATTTACTCCCCTTTCCGTCTCTATCTCTTTTCCTTCTTCGCTTTCCATTTCTTCAATTGATATCTATTCTTCTTAATTATCTCTCCCTCCTTCTCCTTCTCCTCCTTCTCGTCCTTCCCTCTTCGTATATTATTCTTATTCCTCCCTTCCACTTTCCTCTTATCTATTCTTTGTTCCTCCCCGGCTCTTCCTTTCTCCCTTTCTCTCCTTTTCCTCCCTCCCTTTCTCTCCTTTTCCTCCCTCTCTTTCTCTCTTTCTCCCTTTATCTCCCTCCATTTCTCTCCCTTTCTCTCATTTTCCTCCCTCCCTTTCTCTCCCTTTCTCTCCTTTCCCTCCCTCTCTTTCTCTCTTTCTCCCTTTATCTCCCTCCATTTCTCTCCCTTTCTCTCCTTTTCCTCCCTCCCTTTCTCTCCCTTTCTCTCCTTTCCCTCCCTCTCTTTCTCTCTTTCTCCTTTTATCTCCCTCCCTTTCTCTCCCTTTCTCTCCTTTTCCTCCCTCCCTTTCTCTCCCTTTCTCACTTTCATATCAATCTCCCTTTCCTCTTCTTCCACCTGTTTCTCTTAGCTTTGCCTCCTCCCTCTTTCCTCTCCTCTTCTCTCTTCTTCCCTCTCTTTCCTTTTCCTTTCCTACCTCCCTCCTTTCTTCAATTTTTACACTACCCCCTTCTTATCCCTCTCTCCCTCCCCCTCTTCCTCCCATATCTGTTTCTTTAAGTTATTCCTCCATTTCCTTCTCCTCTGGTTATTTCTCCTTTGCTATCTCCCTCTCCCTCCCTCTTTTCTTTGGTTGACACAATTTCTTCTCATATCTCTCTCTCTCTCTCTCTCTCTCTCTCTCTCTCTCTCTCTCTCTCTCTCTCTCTCTCTCTCTCTCTCTCTCTCTCTCTCTCTCTCTCTCTCTCTCTCTCTCTCTCTCTCTCTCTCTCTTTGTTATTTCTCCCTCTTTATTTCCTTTCCTCTCTTCTCTTCCTCCCTTCTCTCTCCCTCCCTCCTTTAATTAACACAGATATGCATGCCACCTCTCCTGCTCTCTCTCTCCCTCCCTCTTCCTCCCTATCTGCCTCTTCCAGTTCTCCCTCCCTCCCTCCCTCCCTCTCCCCCTTCCTTCAATTTAAACCCTCTCTTCTTGACCCCCTCCCCTCCTCTCCTCCCTATCTCCCTACCTTAGTTCATTTCTCATTCTTCTTCCTCCCTATCTCCTCTCTTAATTTTTCCTTCCTTTCCTCCCTCCTTCCATCCCTCCCTCTCTCCCTCCCACTCTTACCCCCTCCCTCCCTCCATCCCTTTTCTTCCTTCTCCCTTCCTTCCTTATCTTCTCTCCCTGCATCTCTTTGTTCTTTCTTCCTTCTCTTCTTCTCTTCCTTTCTTTCTCCTTCAACTGATAACCTAAATTCATACCCCTTTCCCTCTCTTTCTTCCTTAATTGAGTGCTCTCTCTCTCTCTCTCTCTCTCTCTCTCTCTCTCTCTCTCTCTCTCTCTCTCTCTCTCTCTCTCTCTCTCTCTCTCTCTCTCTCTCTCTCTCTCTCTCTCTCTCTCTCTCTCTCTCTCTCTCCTCATCTACATCTCGTAGCTCATTCTCTCTCCTTTTCCTCCCTCCCTCCACCTTCCTTACCTCCTCCCTCCCTCCCACCTTCCTTACCTCCCTCCCTCCCTCCCTCTCGGTTCATCCATCACTTAATACCTATCATTTTTATCTACTTGCTTTCTCCTTACTTTACCTACACCCCCTTCTCTCTCTCTCTCTCTCTCTCTCTCTCTCTCTCTCTCTCTCTCTCTCTCTCTCTCTCTCTCTCTCTCTCTCTCTCTCTCTCTCTCTCTCTCTCTCTCTCTCTCTCTCTCTCTCTCTCTCTCTCTCTCTCTCTCTCTCTCTCTCTCATCATCATCACTCCCACACACTCATTCTTCCCCTCCATCTCTTCCTCACTCCCTCACTCTCCCTATCAATCTCCACTCCATCCGTCCATCTCCACCTCCCTCCCTTCCTACTCACCCTTATCCATATCTCTATATCCTCCCTCTAGCCCTCCTTTCAGCCCCTCCTGTCTCCCTCTCTCCTTTACCCTCCTCCTCTCTCCCTCCCTCCCTCCCTCACTCACTCACAATAAAGTCTTTTCGGCGATGTAATCAGGGCAGGGCGGCGGGTGGGCGAGGTGCACGGCTTCCCCCATCAACAAATTGCCGCACTTTGCATATGAACCGCTCGAGGACTTGATTATTACACTGCAGGGGCGGGGCGGGGCGGGGAAGGGGGGGGGTGGAAGATGGGCGGGATGGATGGGAGGAAAGGGGAGTATATGGGGGAGAGAGTGTGTGGGATGGAAGCGGGGAAAGGGGAGAGAATGTATGGGGAGGTGAGGGAGTGTCGTGGATGGGTATGTTTCAGGGAAGGAATGTCATTGGTTGGGTTATGTGGGGAGTGAGCATGGGATGAGTGGGGAGGGAGTGTGGTGGTCTGGGTTGACTGGGGAGTGCATGTGGGGTGAGTTGTGAGGGAGTGTAGGGGACAGGGATGGGTGGGGAGGGTGTGTTGTGTGGTGGGGATTGAGGAGTGGGGAGTGGGCACGGATGAAGGAAGAGGGAAGGGTAAAGAGAGATGACGGGTATGTATAGAAAAGGGAGGAAAAGAGGGAAGGAGAGGAGGGAATTCAAGGTAAGAAGAAGGAAAGGAGAAGAATAGAAAAGGGAGGAGTTAGAATGGACTGAAAGACAGAGAAAAGCAAGAAGGTGAGAAAGAAAAACGAGGGAGCGGTTTACATTAATGAGAAAGGAAAAGAAAGGAGGAAAATAGAGAGGCGTAGAAGTGAAAAGAAGGAAAAGGAGAAGAATAGAAAAGGGAGGAGTTAGAATGGATTGAAAGACAGAGAAAAGCAAGAAGGTGAGAAAGGAATACCAGGGAGCGGTTTACATAAATGAGAAAGGAGGAAAAGAGAAAGGCATAGAAGAAAGAAAATGGAAAAGGAGAAGAATAGAAAAGGGAAGAGCTAGAATGAATAGAGAGACAGAGAAAAGCAAGAAGGGGAGAAAGAAAAACGAGGGAGCGATATACATAAATGAGAAAGGAAAAAAAAGGAGGAAAATAGAGAGGCGTAGAAGTGAAAAGAAGGAAAAGGAGAAGGAATAAAAAGGGAGGAGTTAGAATGGATTGAAAGACAGAGAAAAGCAAGAAGGGGAGAAAGAAAAACGAGGGAGCGGTTTACATAAATAAGAAAGGAAAAGAAAGGAGGAAAATAGAGAGGCGTAGAAGTGAAAAGAAGGAAAAGGAGAAGGAATAAAAAGTTAGAATGGATAGAAACACAGAAAAGCAAGAAGGGGAGAAAGGAAAACGAGGGACCGGTTTACATAAATGAGAAAGGAAAAGAAAGGAGGAAAATAGAGAGGCGTAGAAGTGAAAAGAAGGAAAAGGAGAAGGAATAAAAAGTTAGAATGGATAGAAACACAGAAAAGCAAGAAGGGGAGAAAGAAAAACGAGGGAGCGATATACATAAATGAGAAAGGAAAAAAAAGGAGGAAAATAGAGAGGCGTAGAAGTGAAAAGAAGGAAAAGGAGAAGGAATAAAAAGTCAGAATGGATAGAAACACAGAAAAGCAAGAAGGCGAGAAAGGAAAACGAGGGAGCGATATACATAAAAGAGAAAGGAAAAGAAAGGAGGAAAATAGAGAGGCGTAGAAGTGAAAAGAAGGAAAAGGAGAAGGAATAAAAAGTTAGAATGGATAGAAACACAGAAAAGCAAGAAGGCGAGAAAGGAAAAAAGGAAGGTCTCATAACTCCCTCACCTGGCTGATTAACCTTTCCTCCTCTTCCTCTTCTTCCTCTCTCTCTTACGTGTCCTTTACCTTTCCTCCTCTGTTATATTTCTATTCCCCACTTCTTCCTCTCTTTTCTTATCCCCTCATGGCTTTCATCCATTTTTTCTCTTCTAATCATTCCTCCTTCTACTTGTAATTTCTGCCTTAAACTACCTTAGCTTACCTACATCTACTTATTTATCCTTACTTATGTCCCTTCTTCCTCCTATTCTTTATCTCCACGAACTGAAGAGATAGGGAACAGGACCCTCCTTCCTCCTATCCGGTTCCTTATCTCTCAGGTCCACATTCTTAAGCATTTCGGCGCCCAAGTACACATAATTGGCAAGGCTTTCGCAGGAGTTTTGGGCATTTCTAGAGGTACCTTTATGACCCTTTTGGTAGTTAAATTTTTCGTCTTTGCCTTGGACCTTAAAAACACTCATTACAACCCGATTAAGCTCCTTTTCGGCCTTTGGAAATAGTTGATGTGAGACGCGGAAAGGTTTAGGAGTACCGCCCTCAGTCTGGAGAGAGAGGTAACTGGCTGGGAGGAAGAAGGGAGAAAGGGAATAAGAGAAGATATATATTAAAATGAATGCAGGTAGAGTAAACTAGGTCGATATGGGTAAGCTAAGAACATATATGGAGCAGAAAACAAAAGTAAGAGGAAGAAGATGAGAAGGGGAGAAAAATGAGTTTAGAGAGAGAATAAGACTGAAGAGATAAAACAAAAATGAGAAATATAAAGAACGAAGGAAGGAAAAGAAGAAATGGAAGAGGAAAATTAAGAGGAAGAGGAGAAGAGTAGATAGGGAAGGCTGGGAAGAAGTAGGGGAGAGAGGAATTAAAGGCAGATGAGGAAAGGTAAGTCAGCCAGGCGAGTGAGTTACGGGAGCTTGATTACAGGTACGTCCGGGGCACAGGTGGGGGCAGTTCGTTACACCTGCATAGCTACACCTCGGCGGGGGCGTGTACCTGCACCGAGGGACACCTGGGGGTAATTACACCTGGCGAGGGCATATCTGGGCATGGGTGAGGCAGGGAGGCACACCTGGACATGGGTGTTGATACCTGTGCGGGGAGACACACCTGAGAGCCAACCCATTACCTTGATTAAGTGGGTGGGTGGGGGAGGGGGGAAGGGAGGGTAAGCTGCATCACCCTACCACCTCCCCCCCGTCCCTTGACTCCCTTCACCCTTTATACTCTCTCTCTCTCTCTCTCTCTCTCTCTCTCTCTCTCTCTCTCTCTCTCTCTCTCTCTCTCTCTCTCTCTCTCTCTCTCTCTCTCTCTCTCTCTCTCTCTCTCTCTCTCTCTCTCTCTCTCTCTCTCTCTCTCTTAACCCTTTTATCCTCTCCCTCTCTCTTCCTCTCCCTCCCCTTGATCTCTCACCCTTCCATCTCACACTACTCTCCTTCTGTCTCTCTCCGTAGATATCTCTCCTTCCCTTTCGTTCTCTCTCTCCCTCCTTCCTCCCTTCCTCACCTTTCCCTCTCCCTGCGTTTTGTCACCCTGTCACCTCACCACACTTTCTCTCACCCTTTCATTCTCTCCCTGTCCACTTTATTCTCTTCCTGACCTCTCCCTCCACCACCAAAAGTACTCCCTCCTCTTCCTTGTTCTTCCTAGGTTACGCCCTCTCCCTACGCTTCCCTTCTCCCTCCCCTGCTCCCTCCCCTTTCCTTATCTCCCCACACCTTTAACCTTCTGCCCTTCTTACTTGTATCGTATTTCCATTCCCCTTCCTTACATTTACTAAGCTTACTCATTTAACTTCTCATTTCTTTTCCCCTTTCTATTATCTCCCACTTTTCTTTCTTCCCAAAACATTTATTTCTTCCTTTTTCTCTCCTTTCCCACTACTATTTCTCTTTTTCTTTATTTTGGGGATGCAGTGGCTGAGCGGTAAGCGTGCGGCCGCTGTAAACACTTGCCTGGGCAATAGCAGGCTGGGGCCGACAATCAGGCCTCATCAAGAAAGCCTACCGGCGCCATAGGCTGAAACGTAAGAAAAAAAAATGTCTCACCATCCTTATCTTACACGTCTTCCCATTCTTCCTTTTCTTCTTTTCCCAAATATTTCTTACTTTTCCTCCTTCCTATTTCACCTACCTTCTCCTTTCAGTCTCGTAATCTTACCCCTCTAGTGCTCTCTTTCTTTATCTCACCTTTTTCTTCCTTCATCATTATTTCCTCCTTTTCCTCTTCCTCAATTTAACAACTTTCCGTTTCTCAATCCCCCCTTCCACATTTTTCCTCCGCCACCGCCGTTCCCGCCCTTCCCTCCCTGCCCCGCCCCGCCAGCTCGTCCACCTGCCCTGCCCGCGGCCAGCACCTCGCAGGTACTCGCGTATTCATGTATACAGAACAAGACTCGTGAAACAAAGGAAATAACAAGGCCGGCAAAAAATTATGGTTACTTTTGGCGGAGCGGACATACCAGTTTGACTTCGACTACTACTACTACTACTACTACTACTGCTACTACTACTACTACTACTACTACTACTACTACTACTACTACTACTACTACTACTACTACTACTACAACTGCTGCTCCTTCTTCTCTCCTTCCTCTTTCATTCCTTCCCTTTCCCCTCCCCTCCTTTACTCCTCTCCCCTTCCTCCTTCCTCTTCCCCTCTCTTCTCCTCCTCATATTCCTCCTCCTTCTTCTCTTCCTCCTTATCTTCCTCTTTCACTCCTTCCCTTTCCCCTCCCCTCCTTTCCTACTCTCCCCTTCTTACTTTCTCTTTCTTTCTATTCTCCTCTTTCTTATTCTATTTCCCTCCTCCTTCCTGTCTCTCTCTTCTCTCCTTCACTCTCTCCGCCTCCTCCTCCTCCTCCTCCTGCTATTACTATTACTGCTATACTATTACTACTACTACTACTACTACTACTACTACTACTACTTCCTCCTCCTCAAACAATAATAAGGAAGAGGAACAATATTTTCTAATTTAATATTCTCGCCTCGGCGTTAAAATCACCTTGACGCGCAACACAGGTGACTCCCTTCCCTGCACACCTGATTGCCCACCTTCCTCCTCCTCCTCCTCCTCCTCCTCCTCCTGCTCTTCTTAATCTTTCTCCACTTTCTCAGTCATCTCCTCCTCCATCTCCACCCTCTCTTTCTCTTTTCTCTCCTGTACTTTCTCTCCTTTATCCTCATTCTCTTACCTCTTTTCTTCCTCTTCCTCTTCTTCCTCCGCTTCCTTCTCCTCTTAATTGTCCTTCTCTTCTTTTTCTACCTATTCTTCCTTTGATTTTTTTTCTTCCTTCTTCTCTAACTCTTCTTTCTCTTTCTCCTCTTTACTCTTATCATTCTCTTCCTTTTTCTCTTCCTTTTCTTTATTTCTCCTCCTAATCATTCTTCTCATTCTCACGCTCAACATGCGACCAAGAAGTAAAAAAGTACTTGGACAAACTCGACACGAACAAGTCAACGGGACCCGACAGTTTGTCCCCGCGGTTATTAAAAGAGCTTAAACAACAAATACTTCAACCACTCACTACCATATTCAACCGGTCAGTTCAACTAAACAAGGTCCCGGAAGACTGGAAGATGGCGAACGTAACACCGATTTTCAAAAAAGGAGACAAAAGCGTTGCATTAAACTACAGGCCCATAAGTTTGACATCAGTGGCAGGAAAAATACTCGAAAAGATTATTAGAGATAAACTTGTTAAGTTTCTAGAAAACAATAATGTAATCTCCGACACCCAGCATGGCTTCAGAAACAAGCGCTCCTGCCTAACGAATTTATTAGACTTCTTCCAAGGTATATATAAGAACTGGGATGCCCACATCCCCAGTGATGTTATATACCTGGACTTTCAGAAAGCCTTCGACAAGGTACCGCACGAGCGACTCCTTAAGAAACTGCACTCGGCGGGCATCGGAGCCAATCTGATCGCATGGATAAGAGATTGGCTCACCGACAGAAAACAACGAGTACTACTCAACGGACAGCCTTCCGATTGGCTACCAGTCACTAGTGGAGTGCCTCAAGGGTCAGTGCTGGGACCCATCCTCTTTATCATATATATCAATGACCTAGAATCAGGACTGAAATCCACAATATCGAAATTTGCAGATGACACCAAGGTGGGTGGAGATGCCCTCACAAAGACCGACTGCGAAATCATTCAGAAAGACCTCAATCACATTATCGAATGGTCGGAAAAATGGCAAATGTCTTTTAATGTTGACAAATGCAAAGTCATGCACATTGGGTCCCAAAATAGTAACCACACATACATCATGAATGGGAGACCTCTGCAAGCGATGCAGGAGGAAAAGGATCTTGGAGTCACTATCAGCAGTGACCTGAAACACGCGAATCACTGTAAAAAGCATACAACAAGGCCAACATTATGCTCAGGTTCATAGCGAGGAACTTCAGTGTAAAACACCAGACGTGATGCTATCCTTGTATAATTCCATGGTAAGACCGCACCTCGAGTATGCAGTGCAGTTCTGGTCTCCCAATTACAGAAAGGACATTGCTTTACTGGAAAGGATTCAACGACGCGCCAAAGATGATTCCAACCTTAAGGGCTCAACCGTACGAGGAACGACTCAAGCGACTCAATCTCTTTACATTGGAGAAAAGACGCCTACGAGGGGATATGATTCAAGTCTTCAAGTATCTAAAAAAGTTCAATAACGTCGATTACTCCAAATTCTTTGAACTGCAAACCAACTCAAGAACTAGAAATAACGGTTTACCCATTCAGTCGAGTCGATGTAACACAGACATTGGAAGGAGTTTCTTTTCAAACCGAGTCATCCGCCACTGGAACAATCTTCCCTCAGAAGTAGTAAATGCGAATACCATCAACTCCTTCAAATATAGAATCGACCGTCATTTCGCTGCGTCAGGAGTAAACTGAATAACGAGGGGCTTCCATCTGCTCCTCAATATCGAGGTGCTTTCATCTGCTCACCAAGCCCCAAGTGGCGGTCGAGCAGATTAAATCACCCAAGCGGGCGACCTCGTAATGAGCCAATAGGCTTTCTGTTGCCTGCATTTCCATGTTTCCATGTTTCCATGTTTCCTCTTTCTTCATCTCTTTCATTTAGTCTTGTTCCCCTTTTTAGTCTTCCTCCTCCTCCTCCTCCCTCTCCTCCTCCTCCTCCTCTTCCTCCTCCTCCTCCTCCCGTTACCTAATATACAGAGTGAGGCAAAAAGAGGGCAGAGGTGAGCGTCAAGTTAGCCATCTTGATGAAGCCTCCTCGCAGGTTTGTATATAAAGGCGACAGGTGACCTCTCTCTCTCTCTCTCTCTCTCTCTCTCTCTCTCTCTCTCTCTCTCTCTCTCTCTCTCTCGTGCTGATAAGTAAAAAGCATATGAGAGAGAGAGAGTGAGGCTACGTTATCCTCCTCCATCTCTCCTTCCATCGTTCTTTCCTCTCCTTCTCCATAGCTCACACGTCCCTATCCTCCTCCTCCATCTCTCTCTCTCTCTCTCTCTCTCTCTCTCTCTCTCTCTCTCTCTCTCTCTCTCTCTCTACCAACTCTTCCTTATCCTAATATTCTTTTTTTCTCTCAAACATATAATTTTCGTTTGTGTTCCTTTTCTTCCTTTTCTTCCTCCTCCTATTTTTTTTCTCCTTCCTCCTCCTGTATTTTTTTCTCCCGTCGTCTGTTCTTCACCTGTTGTTCCTCCTCCATATTTTTTGTCCATGTTCTTATCCCACTTCCTCATCCCTCTCTCCTTCCCTCTCCATCCGTATCTCCCTCTCCCGCCCCTCCGTCCCTCACTCTCCCTCTCCCAGGCTCCCCTTCCCCCTCTCCCTCCCTCCCTCCCTCTTGGCATGTAAACGAATCAAGTCTGACCAGTCCCATAATCCTGAGTGATGGCTGTGTGCATGGTGATACACACACACACACACACACACACACACACACACACATGTAACATCATTATGGCTTTGCTCTAAGGCTGGGACACACTAACCTCTGACTTCACACCGCTCTAACCCTTCACAACCCTTAGACTTCACCTTCCTGCCTTTCTAAAGCTGTTGAAGCAATCTTAACAGGAAATTTCTCATCCACCCATCAACCCCTCTCTGATGACCAGTATGGCTGCCGCAAGGGTCGTTCTGCTGGTGATCTGAGTTTCCTGTCTTCTGGTCACCCTCTCATAGCCGCTTCGTTGAAACGTTTGGCGTGGCCTGAGACACCTCGAAAGTTATCAACAGAGTTTGGCACAAATCTTTGCTTTGAGTCACCCTCCTACGGCTTCTAGTATTTCAGTCTCTGGTTACCTCTGGTTACTTTATTCCTGCTGTAGTAAACGGCAATTGTCCTACTTCTACACTTATAAACAGTGGTGTTCCGCAGCGCTACATCACCGAATTTGTTACTCAATTTATGATTATTTAAAAACTGTCAGTCCTAATCATGAGTCGATGAGTCTGCATCATTGCCATCGATTGACAGACGACCAACCCAACACGGCTCAAGGCTGGGCGATACGGAACACTTAATTAACCTCCGACCTTGCTATTATTTCACCTTGGGGCGGAAGGAACCCTTCGTGTCTGCCAGCGCCTGGAAACTCGATATATGACGAATCGACACAACCATCCACACAACTATTCCCTGTTCTCTGATGTCCCGGTCTTCCACATCAAACACTTTTGGTCTGTACTTAACTGAAAATCTTTGCTAGAAACTTCATCCTTCATCTCTCGCTAAAAACAATAGTTTCATCAAGGTCAGGCGTTATGCAGTGTCTCCATAATTATCTTCCTCTCCCGGATGCTGAGCAGCGGCCTTGTCTGCCGTGTGCTTAGTATTCGTCCCGTGTGGAAGGAGACTCTGCCCACACAGTCCTGTTAAACAAATTGGAGTCAAAGGCTTTTTGCCTCATCAATTCGCCTCTTGTTACCGGCTGTCTCCTGCCCCTCAAAATCAGTAACAGCGTTGTTTTTCTAGCTATCTTTTATCTATTTTCCTAATAACTGTTCCTCTGAATTTGCTAACTGCATGCCTCCACCCTTCCCGCGCCCCGCTGCACAAGAATTTCTTCTCTATCTAATTCTTATGCTGTCCAACTTCATCATGCAAGATTTAACCAGCATCTCCGTTCTTTCATCCGTTTTGCTAGTATACTCTTGTACAGCTTCTCGTCGTCTGTACTGTCTAATTCCCATTACAAAATATTTCAGGAGGGGAGCGTCAAGGAACTCCTGCAAACAAAACTGATAACTTTTAACCTTTTGTGGGAGCAGCGTGTTGCGGAGTGTTGCATATTTGTCTTGCCCTCGTCCCCCCCGCCCCCCCGACAAAGTGAGAAAATTCATTAACAAAACAGTGAGGTGGAAGTGAAATTTTAATGGTTTAGAACTTTAGATAAGAACTCGAACACACACACACACACACACACACACACACACACACACACACACACACACACACACACACACACACACACACACACAACTTAAAAATCAGGTTTAAGGTGATTAATGAGAACATTGACTTCACAAACGTATGCCACTGCTCTCTCTCTCTCTCTCTCTCTCTCTCTCTCTCTCTCTCTCTCTCTCTCTCTCTCTCTCTCTCTCTCTCTCTCTCTCTCTCTCTCTCTCTCTCTCTCTCTCTCTCTCTCTCTCTCTCTCTCTCTCTTCCACTCTCTTCTGTACCTCACTCCTCTCCACTTCCTCCTTCCTCTTTCCCTCCTTCCTTCTCTCCTCTCCTCCGCTCCTCTCCTCTTCCTTCCTCTTTCCCTTCTTTTCCTCCTTCTTCACTTCTCTCCTCTTCCCCTCTCTTATTCTTTCCCTCAATCCTCTCCCCTTCCTCTCCCTCCCTCCTCTCCACTTCCTCCTTCCTCTTTCCCTCCTTCCTTCTCTCCTCTCCTCCGCTCCTCTCCTCTTCCTTCCTGCTCTTTCCCTTCTTTTCCTCCTTCTTCACTACTCTCCTCTTTCCTTCTCTTATTCTCTCCCTTCCTCCTCTCCCCTTCCTCTCCCCTTCCCCCTTTCTCCCTAATCATGCTTCCCTCTTCCCCTACCACTGTCTCATTCCTCTTTGTTCCTTTCTCTTTTTTTCTCCACTTTCCATTTTGTTGTGTCCCTTCTTTCTCCTCTTCCTTTCTGCTCTCCCTCTTTTCATCTTCTTTTATGCTTTCCTTTTTTGCCTATCTCTCCATCCTATCTTTTTTATCTCCTTCTACTTTTATTTTTCCCTTTCCATTTTCTTTTCATCATTCTTCCTCCGTTCCCTTTTTGTCTTCCTCCTCCTCCTCCTCCTCCTCTTCTTTTCTTCTTCCTCTCCCTTCACTCTTTCCTCTTGCCTTTATCGCCATCTCTTGTTATTCCTCTTATTTTTCCATTCCTAACATCTTTTCCTTTCCTTTTCCTTTCCTCCCTTCTTCCTGTCATCATCTTTTCCCCATGTATCCCTCTTCCCCATCACCATCCCTCCTCCCATTTTCTCTTCTTCCTCCTTACTTCTTCCCTTCACACCCCTCTCTCCCTTACCTCCTCTCTTTCACTTCTTTCTCTCCCTCTCCCTTTCTCGCCCTCTATTTCCTCTCCTCTTTTCATACCTCCCTAATTCCATACCCATTTCTTCCCTATTTCACTACTTCTCCTTTCTCATTTCCCTTTTTCTTTCCCTTCCTTCCCTTTTCTCTTATTCTCCACCCTTTCCTATTCTCACTGCTCTCAACACATTCTCCACCTCATTCCCATCTCCCCTTCCCCTTCCCTTCCCCTGCCCTCCTTCCCACCCATGCCCAGTGTTGCCAAGCCTGTGCCTCGCCTTGTAACTCCATGCACTGTGACGCAAGCTAATGAGACGCAGTATTTTAGGATCGAGAGAGAGAGAGAGAGAGAGAGAGAGAGAGAGAGAGAGAGAGAGAGAGAACTATACAAAAATAATACCACAAAAAACATAGACGCTACAAAAAACACCCACGCGCGCCTCCCACGCCCACCCACAAAACAACGAAAACAAACACAACACTGAGAGACGAAGAAAAAACAGAAGAAAAAACAAACACGACCAAAACTTAACCCAACCATAACTCTCTTAACCTTTAACACACACACACACACACACACACACACACACACGCTTGAATCACTTAACACACAAACACACGACCTCCGATGACTAACAATTCAACAAAAAAAAAGAAGAAGAAATAATAAACACCAAGAATGAATGAAAGGAGGAATTGATGAATGAATAAATGAGGGAATAGATGAAGTTACGGAATGAGTGAATGAGGAGATGAGTGGAAGAATTAGTCAGTGATGAATGAATGAATGAATAAAATAGAAAGAAGGTAGAATGAAGGAGAAGAAAATGATGAAGCAGATGAGAAAGGAGAAGGAAGGTGATGATGATAGTGATGATGAGGAAGATGATAATGGTATAGAATAATAATAAAAAAGCAGAAGAAGAAGGAGGAAGAAAAAAAGAGAAAGAGGAAGAAGAGAGAAAGGGGAAGAAAGGAAGCAGAAAGAAAACAATCAATCAATCAAGCAAGCAAGAAAGAAAGAAAGAAAGAAAGAAAAAAAGAAAGAAAGTAAGAAAAATTGAAAGAAAGAAAAATTAATAAAAGAGAGAGAGAGAGAGAGAGAGAGAGAGAGAGACTGGTGATGCAGCTGGGAGAGGGATATATTTTTCTCCCTTTTTTTAGGTTCGGGGAAAGCGAGGCGTTCAGGCCGTCACTCTGACCTCCCGCTCTGAGGACTCAATGAAGGGCACGGAGGAGGAGGAGGAGGAGGAGGAGAGGAAGAGAAGGGGAAGGAAAAGGAGGAGGAGGAGGAGGAGGAAGAATGTGAAGAGGAGAGAGGAAGAGGAGGAGGAGGGAGGAAGAAGGAGGAGAAAGAGAGAGAAAGAAGGAGAAGAAGAAGAAGAAGAAAAATAGAATAACAATAACAAAAAGAAAACAAGGAAGAGAAGAAGAACGCAGGAATGAGAGCACAACGGGCCGCTACTGCGTCATAAGAACACACACACACACACACACACACACACACACACACACAATACCCGCCGCGGAAAAGGTTAAAAAAGCAAGAGAAGAAAAAAATATATTAATAGCACTTTGCCTTGACTTTGATGATCGTCGTTTAGAGGAGAAGTAACGTAAGAATGTACATCTGTGCGTGTGTTTGCGGGGGGGGGGGTAAGAGAGAGAGAGAGAGAGAGAGAGAGAGAGAGAGAGAGAGAGAGAGAGAGAGAGAGAGAGACACCAGTATTCTCACTCGCTTCATATAATAAATTCAGAATACATTAGTCACTCAGTTTCTCCTGGTCTTGCTTCCCGTCCGTGGTGCAGAAGCCTTGCCGAGCTACAGCCAGTGGGTCATGGGAGCGCCTATTAAGAACCAAGTAATATGTACGAAACCCCTTTTAAACAGATGAACACTTAGGTCTACAACGCTCAAGAATGCTGGCCTAGGAGTGCGCTTTGCTTCCCGTCCACGGCGCAGAAGCCTCGTCAGGTTACAGACATATAGAAGGTCATGAAACAGCCCGTGAGAGTCTAGTGACATGAACGAAACCCTTTTTAAATGTATGTTCCTTGGCGGTGAAACGCGTGTAAATACTGGGGTAATAATGTGTTTTGTTCCCCGTCCGTGGCGAAAACATCAGTAAAGGGTCAGGAATCAGTCAGTGAGAATCCCAATAACATGTGTGAGAGCCTTTCTATGCACTGGTACTTAGACGCCATAACGCTGTGAATAGTGGCCTAGAAATGTGTTGTTTTCCGTCCATGGTGCAGAAGCCTTCTCGAACTATCAGTAAAAAGTCATGAAACAGCCCGTGAAAGTCTAGTTATATGCACGAGGCACTTTTCAAAAATGTGTCCTTAGGCGCAACAATGCTTACGAACATAACCCGAAGAATGTTTCGTTTTCCGTCCGTGGTGCAAAAAGCCTTGTCGAACTACAATTATAAGGACATGAAACAGGTCGTGAAAGTCCCCTTTTTTTACAAGAAAGGAAGCAACTCAGGGGCAACAACAACAACAACAAAAAAAAAGGTAGGAAAAAGCCCGCTAATCGCTGCTCCTGAAGATAAAAGTAAAGAATGGCCAAAGGAGAGGTCACTTTCGGCTGGAGAGGTGTCTTGATGCTCTCCTTTTGAAGGAGGTCAAGTCATAGGCAGGAGGAAATACAGATGAAGGAAGCCTGTTCCAGAGTTTACCAGTGAAGGGGATGAAAGAGTGAAGATGCTGGTTGGCTCTTGCATAAGGTGTTTGGACAGTATAGGGATGAGCTAGAGTAGAAAGTCGAGTGCAGCGGGGCCGCGGGAGGGAGGGAGGGAAGCATGCAGTTAGCAAGTTCAGAAGAGCAGCCGGCATGAAAATATCGATAGAAGATAGAAAGAGATGCAACAGTGCGGCGGGATTTAAGTGGTAGAAAACTGCTACTAAGAGGAAAAAGTTGGAAAGTTTCGTTTAGTCGGCGCAACATCTGTGGTCATATGCCGGAGAGAGACAGGAGGGGAAGGAATTACAGGAGACGGGAACAGATCCTATGAGACGGGACACAACCCTCGATTAATACCTGGTACCCATTCACTGCTGGGTGGACAGGGGCGTAGGGTATCGGAAAAGCCGCCCAAATTTTTCCACTTCGTCCGGGAATCGAACTGTGGCTCTCCCGGTTGTGAGCCGAGTGTGATAACCACTGCACCACGAAGCCGCTACTAGTATGAGGAGGAGAGTTGATGACGAAGAGCCTTTGACTCCACTCTGTCTAGTAGGGCTGTGTTTGTGGAGTAACAAGAAACAAAAGCTTTTAAAACAGGTTTGCTTAGGCGCTGCAATGCTTGTGAAGTGCCTGTAAGTGTGTTGTGTTCCCCGTCTTTGGTTCAGAAGACTCGTTAAACTAATACTATAAGGTCATGAAACAGCCCGTGAAAGCCTTGGTAACATGTACGAGAGGCTGTTGAAATATTCTTAGGCGTGTGTTGCTTTCGATTCCTGGTGCAGCCGCCTCGTCAAACTAATACTGTAAGGTCATGAAAAAGCCCGTGAAAGTCTCAGTAACATGTTCGAGAGCCTGTTCAAATCTCCTTAGTTAGGCGCAGCAACGCTTATGACCACCGGCCCAGCACTGTTTAGTTGCTGGTATGTTTCCACTCCGCCAAACGTGTGATTAGTCGGCATATTTGGCAGGCTGCAACAACAAGGAGCGAGGAAGTGAACACAGCTTAGCATGATGGGAACCGGGCCCTAACCAAGCGGCTGAGACAACAAACAAGCATCATAAATATATAGATAATCGTGCGAGGAGTAAATACATAAATAAGACGGATATATATGAAGATAAGATAGGCAAAATATTTAAGGGCGGCACATCTTAACCATATTTAATCTTGCTATAACCGGAAAGATGAAAATAAGGAGGTGAGGAGAAGGAGGAGAGAAGGAGAAGGAGGAGGAGGAGGAGAAGAGGTGGAATGAAAATGAAAAAGGAGAAAGGAAAAAGAGTAGAAGCAAAATTAGTAAAGAAAAACATAAGGATGATGATGATGTTAATGATAAAGTAAAAGGCGTAGTAGGAAAATAAGAAGAAGAGGAAGAGGAGGAGGAAGAAGAAAAGGAGAAAGGAGAAAGGAGAAGAAAGAAAAACAAATAAAAGGAAATAAAGGAAAGAAAAAAATAAGAGGATAATGATAATGATGGTGATACTGAAGATGAAGCAGAAGAAGACGTAGTAGAAGAAGGCAAAGAAGAGCAAGAACAAGAGGAACAAGGAAATGAAGAACAAAAACAAACACAGGAACAAGAACAAGAAGAACAAGAAGCAGGAGAACAAAACGAAGGAGGAAGAGGAAGAGGAGAAGAAAGCGAAGGAGAATAAATCAGAGGAGGAGGAGGAGGAGGAGGAGGAGGAGGAGGAACATACTCGTGGTTAATGCAAATACGACTTAAAGAATTCGAAGTGAAGCCGCGCAGATTAATGATCCGGCCTGACAGACGCTGGACGGAACTGTAAGGTCTATTTTGGGCAACTCCTGATCTCTCTCTCTCTCTCTCTCTCTCTCTCTCTCTCTCTCTCTCTCTCTCTCTCTCTCTCTCTCTCTCTCTCTCTCTCTCCTCTCTCTCTCTCTCTCTCTCTCTCCTCTCTCTCTCTCTCTCTCTCCTCTATCTCTCTCTCTCTCTCTCTCTCTCTCTCTCTCTCTCTCTCTCTCTCTCTCTCTCTCTCTCTCTCTCTCTCTCTCTCATCTCTCTCTCTCTCTCTCTCTCTCTCTCTCTCTCTCTCTCTCTCTCTCTCTCTCTCTCTCTCTCTCTCTCTCTCTCTCTCTCTCTCTCTCTCTCTCTCTCTCTCTAACAAATGTTATTATACTATGTCATGTCTACAATGCATGGGTACGCCAGGAAAACAACTTGAAGAGAACAACAACAAGAAGATGGACAATCTGGTGATCGCCGTCTGCGACTCCGATAAAAATAAAAGGAGAGATGCCTAACCCTGCACCAACACGCACACACGCACACACACACATACACACAACTCTCCCCAACTCCCCCCCACTAACAGCTCCCCCTCCCCCCCCTCCCCACACCTCCACCCCCACCCCCTACACGCACACGGTAGCCACTCAGCCGATGGGAGGAGAGACAAGGGAACAGGTATATGAGCAGAAAGAGACATGGACATTCAGGACATGGCTTATTGATGGATGGACACAGGGACACAGGCGGCGCGAGAAGGACATGGGAAGGGGCAGGATATGGGACAGATGGATATGGAACGGTGCACACGAGAAGAGAATAGGTGGATATGGGTGGTTGGATACAGGTAGTGGGGAGAGTGCCATAGTTCAGAGGTGGAAATGAGTGAGAGAAAGATGTGGACAGGTGAAAGGCGGGTGTTAAAAGTGAAAATGGTCAGGTAAAAGAGATAAACATGAGGAAAAAGTGAAAACTGGAGAATATGAGGTTGTCAAAGATACAAAAGATAAGGACGAAAGTAGAAGTGGTAGTAGTAGTAGTAGTAGTAGTAGTAGTAGTAGGAGTAGTAGTAGGAGTAGTAGCAGCCTCGTCCCCAGCATCAGGCCAGGGATCAGTGCCCGTCTCACCTGCTAACACCTGGCCTTCACGCCTGACCTCCCACGCCCCCACACACGCGGCCGGCATTAACCTTACACGCACGGACACGGAGGGGGCGGCGAGGGGATAGTGGGGCAATGGGGAAGGTACGGGGGATGGGTGAGGGGGGCTGTTGTGAGGGCCTGAGCGTGTGGTGTGGGATTGAAAGGGGTTAATGGAAGGGGAGGAAAAGAGAAGAGAGGTAAGGGTGAGAAGAGAGAGGTCTGGAAAGGAAGGGAAGGGAGAGTACGGGTGGAGGAGGTGAAAGTTGGAAAGATAGCGTGTAATGTGTGAATTATCTTATGTACTACTACTACTACTACTACAACTGCTATTTCTGCTACTACTACTACTACTACTACTACTACTACAACTGCTATTTCTGCTACCACTACTACTACTACTACTACTACTACTACTACTACTACTACTACTACTACTACTACTACTACTACTACTACTACTACTACAACTGCTACTACTACTACTACTACTACTACTACTACTACTACTACTACTACTACTACTACTACTACTACTACTACTACTACTACTACTACTACTACTATTACTACCACCACCACTACAGCTTCTACTTTCTCTTCTTCTACTTGGCCATTAACATCCTACTTTAGTACACAAAAAATTATACCTAAACTACTACTACTACTACTACTACTACTACTACTACTACTACTACTACTACTACTACTACTACTACTACTACTACTACTACTACTTCAACAACTTCTACCATTACAAAAAAAAAAAAATTGGAACTACGCACATAAGTTACCAGGTTACTGAGACAAAGGAGGAACGGAGGGAAGGAGAGAGGAAGGAAGAGGAGGAGGAGGAGGAGAGAAAGGATGTCAAGGAGAGAGGGAAAGGAATGGAGGAGGCAATAGTGATGGAAGAAGAATGGCATGGAAGGAAGTGAGGGAGGGAGGAGGGAGTGGAGGAGGGAGGGAAAGAGGGAAGGAGGGAGGGAGAGAAGGAGGGAATGAAGCAATACCTGTCTATGTTAATCAGGAACAAGGAGTAAGGAGCAAAAAAGAAGAAAAAAAGAAGCAGAGGGATAAGTGTCAGATACAAGATTTAGGGAAGAGATAAAAAAAGGGGAAAAAATATAACAAAAAAAAACAACAAAAAACAAGGACAAACTACAAAAAAATAAAATTAACCACAGACCAAGAATGAGAGAACAATGAACACACCCACACACACACACACACACACACACACACACACACACACACACACACACACACACACACACACACACACACACACACACACACACACACACACACACACACACACACACACACACACACACACACACACACACACACACACAGTGAATGAAGAAAACGAAGACAACAACAAAGAGAAGACAATAAAAGACACGCAGCGGAAGAAAAACAAATCCTTCCAAAAACAAACACCCACTTTTTTTTTTTTGCGTAGATTAAGTAACACCGGAGAGAGAAAAACGAGAAACAGGAGTATAAGAGAAAAAAGAAAAGTACAAAGTGATAGAAGAAAAAAAAGAGAGAAGAAACAATGGAACGAGAGAACAGAGAAAGATAAAGGAATAAAGAGGAAAGATAAAGAAAGAAGACACAGAGAGAGGACGAGGACACATGCAGGAATAGTGAAGAGAATAAAGAATAAAGAAAAAAAAAGAAAAATACAAAGCGAGGAAGAACACACAAATCATAAGAAAGCAAATGTTAACGGGACCTGAATTCTTCTTCCTCCTCCTCCTCCTCCACCTCCTCCTCCTCCTCCTCCTGCTCCTCCTCTTCCTCGTCCTCCTACACTGCCATGAATTTAACCTAAACAAGAAACGTCACTGACCTACTCTTGAACACACACACACACACACACACACACACACACACACACACACACATGCAAACACACACAAACAGTCACACGCGCATACTTACATACACTCGTGCACGCACACATCTGGTATACACACAACGCCACATTCTCGCACGTTTTCATGTAAACACACACACACACGCACACACACACACAAGCAGTCACTCATAGTCACTAACACACATTTCAAACAAGCACTCTCTCTCTCTCTCTCTCTCTCTCTCTCTCTCTCTCTCTCTCTCTCTCTCTCTCTCTCTCTCTCTCTCTCTCTCATCCTGATACCTTTTAAAGCTCTTTCAAATGGGATATATCACGTGACAGTGTTTTTTGCCTCTCCCCTCCTCCTCCTCCTTATTTTTTACCTCCCCCCTCCTCCTCCTCCTTATTTTTTCTACTGTCCCTTTCAAGTCTATTCTGAAAGGAAATATCACACTATCTCAATTCACTGTCTATCCTCTTTTTATCTTTCCTTATCTCTTTTTTTCCCCTCCTCTTCTTAGCGCTACACAAAGAACCGCGTCGACAAGGCTTTGCTATATAGGACTTATTTATTTTTGACGATGATGTGTTTTTTTTTAAGTTTATTAGTAAAGAAAAGTTTAAGTAAAGAGTGTTAGGCTTTTAGGGTGTGTCGAGGAGAGTGTGTGTTTAAGAGTAAATGTTAGTAAAGTTCGTGTAAGTAGTGTATGTAAAATGTAAGTATTAAGTAAGTAGGTGTAAGTTGAAAGTACGTGTTTAATTAATAGAAAAAAAGTAAGCGAAACGTAAGTAAATATAAGTAAAGTAAGTATATGTAAGTAAATAAATGTAAGTAGAGTAAGAAAATATAAGTATAATGTAAATGGATAAGAGTAAAAAAGTGAGTGAGGTAAGTACGCGTAAGTATATGTTTGTAGGGTCGGGTAAGTAAATGTAAATAATAAAGTAAATGTTTAGGAGTAAAAAAAGTAGGTGAAGAAAGTACATGTGAGTAAATGTTAGTAGGGTTAATAAATATAAGTATAGTAAGTTTTAAAGTAAGTTTCCGAGTAAATATGAGTAACTGTAAGTAAATGTTCAAGAAAAAGTAAGTAAATGTAAGTAGGAATAAATGTTTAGAAGTGAAAAATAATAAGTGTAGTGAAAGTTAGTGTAAGTACTCAGTTTATATAAGTTGGGTAAGTAAGGTAAGTAAGGTAAGTATGTAAGGTAAGGAAGGTAAGTAAAGTAAGTAAGAAAGGTAAGGTAAGTAAGGTAAGGTAAGTAAGGTAATTTAGGTAAACAAGGTGAGTAGGGTAGGTGAGGTAAGTAAGGTAAGTAAGTAAGGTAAGTAAGTAAGGTAGGTAAGGTAAGTAAGTAAGGTAAGTATGGTAAGTAAATAAGTAGGGTAAATAGGGTAAGCAAGTAAGGTAAGTAGGGTATGTTAGGTAAGTAAGGTAAAAAAGGTAAGTAAGATAAGTAAGGTAAGTACGTAAAGTAAGTAAGTAAGGTAAGTTAGGTAAGTAAATAAGTAGGGTAAATAGGGTAAGCAAGTAAGGTAAGTAGGGTAAGTTAGGTAAGTAAGGTAAAAAAGGTAAGTAACATAAGTAAGGTAAGTACGTAAAGTAAGTAAGTAAGGTAAGTTAGGTAAGTAAATAAGTAGGGTAAATAGGGTAAGCAAGTAAGGTAAGTAGGGTAAGTTAGGTAAGTAAGGTAAAAAAGGTAAGTAACATAAGTAAGGTAAGTACGTAAAGTAAGTAAGTAAGGTAGGTAAGGTCAGTAAAGTAAGTAAAATTTCCATGTCCCTTTCTTCCTTAAAGGTACATGGCGTTCTCTTCTAACTATTTCCTGCCGGCACGTTACCGGAGGGAGAGGTGGGTGGGGAGGAACCTTCATCTTTTCTGTCCTATCCTACCACACGTAGATTACTAGTAGTAGCGGTAGTAAACAGACACCCTCGCCATAGCCCGATACGTCTTCTGGTGTCTGTTCTTCCTATGTATTCCTCCTCCTCCTCCTCCTCCCCCACCATCTCCATCACCATCACCAACACCACCATCTGCTAAGCCCATCACATTACATTAACTTAACCTCATCCCTTCTCCCTCCCTCCCTTCCTCCCTTCTCACTCCCCCCTTTTCCTCTTCCTCCTCCCCCCTCCTCCTCCTCCTCCTTCCTGCTGCGCTAAAACATCATCGACAGCTCATGATTCATTGCTATTGTGAGGTGGTCTCTCTCTCTCTCTCTCTCTCTCTCTCTCTCTCTCTCTTAGAAAAAGGGCAAAAAGACATCAGTTTATGGCTAGAAATGTCTTAATACTCTCCTGAAAAAGAGTTCATGTCAGTGGAAGATGGAATTAAGGAGGAAGAAAAGAGGTTCCAGAGTTTACCAGAGAAAGGGATGAAGGAGTTAATATCTTGGTTACCTTTTGCATTAGTAAGTTGGACGGTTTATGGATGAGGTTAAATGCGAAAGACTCCTCCTTCTCCTCCTCGTTTATCTTCTCGCCCTCTTCCTCCTCCTCCTTCTCACCCTCCTCCTACTTCCATACTACTACTACTACTACTACTACTACTACTACTACTACTACTACTTTTACTTCTGCTACTACCTGTGTTTTCTCACCTTTACCTGCGGCTCATAAACAAACCATTTCTTGGGGGAGTTTTCTTTTTATTTGTATTTTATGGCCGACACGAGAGGTGATAAAAATCTCCTTAGCGGTATTTACCTCCCTCCTCTTCTTCTTCTTCTTCTTCTTCCTCTCCCCCCTCGTCCTCTCCACCTCCTCGTTTTTATTTTTCTCTTCATGCTTCCTTCCTTCCTTCCTTCCTTCCTACCTTTCTTCATCTTCTCCTCCTCCTCCTCCTCTTCATTCTTGTGTTCGTGTTCATCCTTCCTTTCATCCATTCTTCCTTTATTCCTTCCTTCCTTCCTACCTTTCTTCATCTTCTCCTCCTCTTCCTCCTCCTCCTCCTCTTCATTCTTGTGTTCGTCTTCATCCTTCCTTTCATCCATTCTTCCTTTATTCCTTCCATCCTTCCTCTTGCTTCGTTTCTTGCTAAAGGTCTTACGCAGTGTTTCTTATCCCTCCTCCTCCTCCTTCCCTTCCTTCCTGAGTTTCTTTCTATAGTTTTTCTTCTCCTCGTCCTCTTCCCCATTTCCTTCTTATTCCATCTTCCGTTTCTCTCTCGCTAATGGTCCTCATGTTGCAATCCTTCTCCTCTTTCTCCTTTTCTTCTTTGTCTTCCTTCTCTTTTCCTTCTCTTCTTCTCCCTTCCTCCACTTCTTTTTTTCTCTCTCTCCTGGTGCTTATTTGAACTTGTGTCGATGGAGTGATTTTGTTTTCCTTCCTTCTTCTTCCTCTTCTTCTTCTTCCTTTTCTTCTTCTTCT
>NC_066563.1:116131-131131 GCF_024679095.1 Eriocheir sinensis
TCTTCTTCCTCTTCTTCGTCTTCTTCTTCTTAAGTAATGAATGTTCGACTTTTCTTTTACTTTCATTTGTCCTTCATTTGTTTATTCACTGCAGCCAGCCTCTCTCTCTCTCTCTCTCTCTCTCTCTCTCTCTCTCTCTCTCTCTCTCTCTCTCTCTCTCTCTCTCTCTCTCTCTCTCTCTCTCTCTCTCTCTCTCTCTCTCTCTCTCTCTCTCTCTCTCTCTCTCTCTCTCTCTCTCTCTCTCTCGTTCTCTCTCTCTCTCTCTTTGTCCCAACTTGATAGTCAGTTCCTTCATGCACGCAGAGAGAGAGAGAGAGAGAGAGAAAGAGAGAAGAGAGAGAATGAGAAAGATGGAAAGAAAGGAAGAAAGAAAAAAGAATGAAAGAAAGAATGAGAGAATGTAAGGATAAAAAAAGAATGAAAGAAAGAAAGAGAGGATGAAAGGATGGGAAAAAGAATGAAAGAAAGAAAGAGAGAATGAAAGGATGAAAAAAAGAATGCGAGGATGAAAAGATGGAAAAAAATGGAAGAAAGAGAGGCTGAAAAAATAAATACACCACAAATAGAAAGGGAAAATAAAGAGAAAAGATAAAGTATGGAAAAAATAAACAACCAAATAATATACAGAATGAAAATAATAGAGAAAGAAAAACAGAGAAAAAATAATAATATGCAAACAAAAAAAATGAGAAGACAAGAGAAACAAACACGAAACAAAACAGAAGAAGAATAAAGAGGAAGAAAAAGCAAATACAAACAAACAAAACGAATAGAAAGGAAGAAAAATAAGGGAAAGGAAGAAAAAAAGAATGAAAGAAAGAAAACAAATTTGACAATCACACCGACAAGCCAGAACGACACACAACAGGATTAAAAAGATAGATAGATACACAGACAGATAGATAAACAGATGGATAGATACACAGACACACAACTGAACAGACAGATAGACAGATGGATAGATACACAGACATACAACTAAACAGACAGACATTGAGAGAAGACAGACTGACACACATGACACACAAAGACAGACATAAACACTCAAGCAGACGAAGACACAGACAAGACACAGACACACGACAAACGAACGCACAGACATAGAGAGACATGATGATTGGATTGTAAATTAAAAGAAACGGAAGGAATAAAAAACAAAGGAAGACGCGGGAAAGAGGATAAAGGAAACGGTGAAGAAAAACAAGAAAAACAGAAGAAAAACAAAGAAACAAGAAAACAGAAGGAAAACAAGAAAAACAAGAAAAACAAAGGAAGAAAAGAAAACAGAAAAACAGAAGAAAAACAAAGGAAGACAAAACAGAAAAGAAAACAGAAAAACAGAAGAAAAACAGAAGAAAAACAAAGGAAGACAAAACAGAAAAACAGAAGAAAAACAGAAGAAAAACAAAGGAAGAAAACAAAACAGAAAAGAAAACAGAAAAAAAACAAGAAAAACAGAAGAAAAGCAGGGGAAGAAGACACGGGAAAGAGGATAAAGGAAACAATGAAGAAAAACAGAAGAGGAAAACTCGATAAAGAAAAGACAGAAGACAAACACACACAAAAAGACTCACAGACACACAGATAGAGAGACAGACACACACACACACAGGATAAACAAATAACACATGCAAACACAAACAAAGGAGAGGTAACTTAATTTTTTCTTCCTTTCTTTCTTCCTTTCTTTTTCTTCTGGTTCTTAAATTTCTCCTTCAATTGTTTTTTTTCTTTTCTTCCTTTTTTAAAATTTGTGTAGTTGATGGAGGTGTTTTTATTCTATTTTAAGTAATGTCATGATTATAAGAACGTTCCAAAACAGCGTATAATTCTTAAGACTTTTACTTAATCATTAAATCGTTAGGTCAGAAGCAAATACAGTAAGTAGCATTAGTAAGTGAGTATACGTAGGTTAATGGGTAGGTAAGTAGCATCAGTATAGGTAAGTCAATGAGTAGATAAGATAACTAGTCGGTAATTAGTAAGCATCAATAGGTAAATAAATGGTAAGTAAATCAGTGGGTAAATAAAATAATGGGGTAGGTAAGTCAATGGGTGGGTGAGTATGTAGCATCGGTAGGTAAGTAAGGTAAGTAGGGTAGGTGGATGGATGGGGCAGGGAGTGAGTGAGTCAGGAAATGAGTCAGATATGTGGTGAGTCATGTCCCTACACCTCCTTCCCACCACCACCATCATCACCATCATCACCACCACCACCACCCTCATCACCACTACCACCACCACCACCACCACGTGACAGCCCAAACAGCGGCCTCATGAGTCAAAGGATGTGAGGCTTCTGTAGATGAGAGGAGGAGGAGGAGGAGGAGGAGGAGGAGTAGGAGTAGGAGATGATTAAGGAACGTGTTTTGAATGGAATAGAAGATGAAATTTGAGAAGGGAGTTGAGGGAATGGATAAGGAAAAAGAAAAGGAAAGAAGGGAGTTAGGAGAAAGTAATGAAAGGAAAGGAAAGAAGAGGAAAGGAAAGGGAGGAAGGAAAGAAAACCAAAGAAAAGAGAGAGGAATAAAGTGAGAGAAAGGGGAAGGGGAAGGGAGTGTAAGGAAACAAAACGAAGAAAAAGAAGAGAAAGAGGATTGATTGAAAGAGGGTGAAGGAAACAGAGAAGAGAGGGAGACGAGAGGAAGAGAAAAATAAACAAAAACAAAGACAGAGGATCGAAGGAAAGAGGGCAAAGGAAACAGAGAAGAAAAGAGAAGAATAAAAGAAAATTACAAAACAACTCAGTAAGGAGATAATGGAGAGGAAGAAAAGTAAAGAAAATGAAAAAGAATGAAAAAAAAACTTAAAATAATACAAAGAAAAAGAGAAAATGAAGAAATAAACCCCAAAAAATATGAAAGAAGGAAAAAAAAGAAAACGATGAGATAACAGAAAAGAATAAGAGGAAGAAAAGTAGTGAACGAAAAAGAGAAAACGAAGAAAACAAAAAGGAAACATTGAGAGAACAGAAAAGGAAGAAAGAGAAAGGCGAAGAACAAACAGCTAAACAAAAGAGTAAAGAGAAGCAAATGAAAAGTGACGAAGTGAAAGGGTGAAGAGGAGGAGGAGGAGGAGGAGGAGGAGGAGGAGGAGGGGGGGGGTGAAGGGAGGAGCAGCATCGGGTCAGGGAGATGGATGTGTGAGATGCAAATGATGTGTTGGAAGGTAATGGTGAACGATACATCATGTCACCATAGCCGCCGACACCACCACCACCACCACCACCACCAACAACAACAACACCATCACCACCATCACCACCATCAACACCACAACCACCACCACCACCACCAACAACAACAACAACAACACCATCAACACCACAACCACCACCACCACCACCAACAACAACAACAACAACAACACCATCAACACCACAACCACCACCACCACCACCACCACAATACCCCCATCACGTACATCATCTCCTCCATCACCATTACCACCATCTCCACCATCACCAACCATCATCACTATCACAGCCTTCTCTTGTAGTACAAATATTTAACTTTTCATCACCACAATCACCATCACTACCACCATCACCTCCACCACCCTCATCTCTTCCTCCTCCACTACCACCACCACCACTAAAACGACCACCACCACCACCGCATACTTCACGACCCCAAGAATACCACCACCACCACCACCACCCCCACCACCACTATTCTATTAAACTGTCGAACAAGAGGGCGTGGTGGTGTTAGTGGTGATAGAGAGAGGTAGTATATGGTCCTCCCTCTGCTATGATAAACTACACCTGCTACTGCTTCTACCACACCTACAACTACACTACTACCACTACTACTACTACTACTACTACTACTACTACTGCTACAATGGAACAAGACTAAGAAAAGGAGGAAAAGAAGGATTGGGATAGGAGGAGGAGGAGGAGGAGGAGGAGGAACCTGAAGAGAGAGCACAACTGACAAAGAAAAGGTTAAGGGAGAAAATGAGAATGTAGAGTAGATGGCTGATGAGGAGGAAGAAATAGAGAAGAAAAAGGAGGAGGAGGAGGAGGAGACAGGAAGGAGGAGGTTCAGAAGCTAGAGAAAGAAGGGGAGGAAGAGAGGCTGCAGGAGGAGGAGGAGACAGGAAGGAGGAGGTTCAGAAGCTAGAGAAAGAAGGGGAGGAAGAGAGGCTGCAGGAGGAGGAGGAGACAGGAAGGAGGAGGTTCAGAAGCTAGAGAAAGAAGGGGAGGAAGAGAGGCTGCAGGAGGAGGAGGAGGAGGAGGAGGAGGAAGAAGAAGAGGAGGAGTGTTTGCAGAGGGAGTCATTGGGTTCCGTTTATGAGCCGTGAAGCCAAATAAGCAACACACACGCACACACACACACACACACACACACACACACACACAGCCTCCTTGATTCCCACACACGCAAACTTGCACAAACTCATACACACACATTTCCCCTTAAACAGAATACGTACAGCCACGCCCTCACACACACACACACACACACACACACACACACACACACACACACACCTGTCCCGCCCCTGATTAAAAATTCTTACACAGTGTCTTGACCGATACTTGATCTTGGGACGTCCTGCGATGCCCTCCCACGGCCCCTGCTTCCTCCCCCCCCCCCCTCCTCTCTCTCTCTCTCTCTCTCTCTCTCTCTCTCTCTCTCTCTCTCTCTCTCTCTCTCTCTCTCTCTCTCTCTCTCTCTCTCTCTCTCTCTCTCTCTCTCTCTCTCTCTCTCTCTCTCTCTCTCTCTCTCTCTCTCTCTCTCTCTCTCTCTCTCTCTCTCTCTCTCTCTCTCTCTCTCTCTCTCACCCACCCACACACCCACACCCACACACACACAAACACACACACACGGGTCTCTACTAAGGGCTGAGTCGGTCTCTTGACTTATCTCTTCTGGGTTCTCCTGTTCTCTGCCTCTTGGCCATGTGTGAAGAAGAAGAGGAGGAGGAGGAGGAGGAGGAGGAGAAGTTAAGGAAGGTTAAATAATAGTAAAAAAGCAGTAGGTCGAGAATCAAGGGAGTAAGAAGAAGAGAACGAGGAAGAAGAGAAGGAAGAAGAGAAATAGAGAAGATGAAATATAGAGGAGAAGAGAAGGAAGGAGGTTGCAGAAAAAGGAAGAAGAAAAGAAAAAGTAAGACAAGGAAGAAGAAGAGATGAAGAGAGTAAGGAAGAAGAGAAACAGAAAGGAAGAAGAAATAGAAACGAGAAGGGAAGGAAGGAAGGAGAAGGAGGAAGAAATGAAGGCAACGAAATAAGCGAAGTATTCAGATTTCAGTAAGTAGGAAGAGGAGGAGGAGGAAGATATGGAAGACAAAGGGGAAAAAAAAATAACAGGCGAAGAGGAGAGGAATGAAGAGATTAGGTTTAGTGAAGGAGGAAGAGGAAGAAAATGAAGCAAAGAGGAAAAAATAAGGGAGGAAAATATTTAGTGTAGTTTAAGGGAGGAAAAGGAGGAGAAAAAGAAGGAAGAGACGAAAGAGGACAAAAACAAGAGGAGGAAGAGAAGGAATCAATTTAGTTTATTTAAGAAAGAGGAGGAGGAAGAAGGGAGTAAGGAAGAGAAAATGAAGTAAGAGGATGAAGAGTAAAAAGAAATATAGCTCAGTTAAAGAAGAAGAAGAAGAAGAGAAGAGGGAGAGAAGGAAGAGGAAGAGGAAGAAGAGAGGTTTTGTTGGTGCTTTCAGGTGGGCGTGAAGGAGGAGGAGGAGGAGGAGGAGGAGGAGGCTGGCGCGGTGACTGAACATACTGACCAAGGGGTGTGTGTGTGTGCGTGTGTGTGTGTGTGTGTGTGTGTGTGTGTGTGTGTGTGTGTGTGTGTGTGTCATATCATATTTATTGCAACACTTAAATTCCTCTTCATCTTTGTTTATTCCGTTCTTTACCTTTTTATTTATTTTCTTCCTTTTAAACATTATTATTATTATTATTATTATTATTATTATTATTATTATTATTATTATTATTATTATTATTATTATTATTATTATTGTCACTATTCTCTCTCTCTCTCTCTCTCTCTCTCTCTCTCTCTCTCTCTCTCTCTCTCTCTCTCTCTCTCTCTCTCTGTGTGTGTGTGTGTGTGTGTGTGTGTGTGTGTGTGTGTGTGTGTGTGTGTGCCTTTCAACTCGTATTGCGCACTCACACACAAAGAGAGAGAGAGAGAGAGAGAGAGAGAGGTTCATATTATTTAACATGTTTACTTTTCCGTCATGACTTGAAGTTCCATACTGTCTCTCCTCCTCCTCCTCCTCCTCCTCCTCCTCCTCCTCTTCCTCCTCCTCCTCCTCCTCGTGACTAAACAATTTCTTTCCTTTTCTCTTCTTCCCTTCCTTCTTTGCCTCTATTTACTCTCGTGCTAACACTGAGCTTGTTTTTTTCCCTCCTTCCTTCCTCCCTCCCTTCCTTCCTTCCTTCCTTCCCTCCTTCCTTCTCCTTTCTTCCCCTTCTGATGTTTTATTTCCTTTGCTTCATTTCCTCCATTCCTTTCTTTATTGTTTCCTTCACAAGCTAATTTTCTCTCTTTCACTCTTCCTTTCTTCTTTCTTTTCTTATTCCACTTCCTTTCCTTCTTTCTTTCCTCCATTTCTTTCATTTTTTTGTCCTTGTGCTCTCCCATTCCTTCCTTCAATCTTTTCTCCCTCCTTCCTTCTCCTTCCTTCACTTTCTTTCTTTATTCCATTCCTTCCCTTCTTCTCTCCTTCACCTCTCCCAGCTTCTTCCTTTTTGTATCCTTATTCTCTTCCTCCTTACTTCTCCTTCCTTCACTTTCTTTCTTTATTCCATTCCTTCCCTTCTTCTCTCCTTCACCTCACCCAGCTTCTTCCTCTCCATCTTTCCTTTCTTCCCTTTCTTCCTCTCCCTATCATTCTTTCTGCCTCGTGTCTGTCTTCCATTTTTCTCGTTTCTTAATATCTCCTCTTCCATCTACTTCAATTCCTTCCTTTTATCTCTCCTTCACTCTCTCTCTCATTCGTCTCTATCATCTTCCTCCCTTGCTTCCCTTATTTTTTTTCCTTTTCTCTCTTCATTCCTGTTCGTCATTTCTCTCTTACACCCTTCTTCTTTTTCCTTTTTTCTCTTCTTATCAACGTCTTTCTCTCTTCAGCCATTCCCTTCTTCTTTTCTTCATCCTTTCTTTCCGTCATTATCTTTCTTTTCTCTTTGGCTTTCCTACTCCTTTTCATTTTCTCTCCAATTCCTTCATTTTTCTCTCCTATTCTTTTTTTATCATCTCTCCCATTCCTTCATACGTTTTCCCTCCCTTTCTTCCTTTCTTTTATTCCATCTTCGCCAATGTTTTCTTTCTAATTTTCCTTTCATTTAATTTTTCGTCTTTTCTTCCATCCTTTTTCCAGTCATTCCTTCTTATTTCCTCTCCCTTTTTCCTCCCTTAATTCTAGGTTCTCTTTTTTCTCCCTTTTCCCTCCTTCACTGCTCCCATTCCCTTCCTTCTTCCTCTCTCCCATCCCTCACTTCTATTCTTCCTTGCCCTATTCCTTTCCTTCGTTCTTCACCCTCTCTCACATTCCTTTCTTCTTGTCAACCTTTTTTCCTTTCTTATTTTTCTCTCACATTCCTTTCCTACATTTTTCTCTCCTTTCCTTCCTTCCTTCATTTTTCGTTCTCTCTCCCTTTCCTCTCTCCCCTTTCTCCTCCTCCTCCTCCGTTCCATTTCTTCCCCTTTCTTTGCCATATTCTTTCCCATTCCTTCCCTCTTTTCTTTCTCTCCTTCTTTCTTCCTGTTTATGGTCCTTTCTTCTGTTCCTTCATTTATTATTTCCTTCTCACATTTCTTTCCCTCATTTTCCCTCCCCCTCTTTCTCCCTTCCTTTTTCGTTCTGTTTCTCCTTCCTCCTCCTCCCCTTCTATTCCTTCCCCTCTTCCTCCTCCTCCCCTTCCATTCTTTTTTCCTCCTCCTCCTCCTCCTCCTTCTGGGGGCTTCGTGGTGCAGTGGTTAGCACACTCGGCTCACAACCGAGAGAGCCTGGGTTCGATTCCCGGGCGGAGTGGAAAAATTTGGGCGGCTTTTCCGATACTCTACGCCCCTGTCCACCCAGCAGTGAATGGGTACCAGGTGTTAATCGGGGGTTGTGTCCCGTCTCCTGGGATCTGTTGCCTTCTCCTATGATTCCTTCCCCTCCTGTCTCTCTCCGGCATATGACCACAGATGTTGCGCCGACTAAACGAAACATTCCATTCCTCCTCCTTATCTTTATTTCCTTCACTAGTTTCCTTTTCTTTCTTTCTTCTTTTCTTTCATTTCACATTCCTTCCTTCTTTCTTCCTTTGTTTATCGTCCTCTCTCTCATCTCTCCTTTACCCCCCCTCCTTCTCTCTCTCTCTCTCTCTCTCTCTCTCTCTCTCTCTCTCTCTCTCTCTCTCTCTCTCTCTCTCTCTCTCTCTCTCTCTCTCTCTCTCTCTCTCTCTCTCTCTCTCTCTCTCACACACACACACACACATTCCTTCCTCACATTTTTTCTCCTTCTTTACTTTATTTTTCCCATTCCTCTCTCCCATTCCCCTCTCCCCTCCTCCCCTCCATTCCCTCTCCTCACCAGCCTCCTTTTCTCTCCTTGTTTCCAACCTCTCACGTTCCTTCCTTCCCTTTTTCTCTCGCCTTCTTTAATCTTCGTTTATGGTTCTCTCTCATATTTCCTTTTATTCTCTCTCCCTCTCCCCTCCATCCCTTTATTTTTCGTTCTCTCCCATTTCTTTCTCCCCCTTCCTCTCTCCTCCTCCTCCTCCTCCCCTCCCTCACAGCTCGCCTTACGTCATGTGTTTAGGTGGGCGGCTTAAGTTGACTTACGTAAGTTCTTTGCTATTCCTGCGGCCTCTTGAGCTTAACCTTTCCTTCCTTCCTTCCTTCATTCATTCCTTGTTTGGTTCCTTTGTTCATTGTTTGCCTTCCTTTGTGTGTTTGTTTGTTAATTGGTTCCTTCTTTTCTGCTCCTGTTCTTTATTTTTCGGTAACATTTCCTTCCTTCCTTCCTTCCTTCATTCCTTCCTTCCTTCCTCTCTTCTTTTCTTTATTCACTCATTCACTCCTTATTTCCTTTGTTCCTCGCCTTTGTTCCTTCTTTTCTGCTCCTGTTTCTTTATTTTTCGGTAACATTTCCTTCCTTCCTTCCTTCATTCCTTCCTTCCTTCCTCTCTTCTTTTCTCTCTTCACTCATTCACTCCTTGTTTCCTTTGTTCCTCGCCTTTGTTCCTTCTTTTCTGCTCCTGTTTCTTTATTTTTCGGTAACATTTCCTTCCTTCCTTCCTTCCTTCCTTCATTCCTTCCTCTCTTCTTTTCTTTCTTCACTCATTCACTCCTTGTTTCCTTTGTTCCTCGCCTTTGTTCCTTCTTTTCTGCTCCTGTTTCTTTATTTTTCGGTAACATTTCCTTCCTTCCTTCCTTCCTTCATTCCTTCCTTCCTCTCTTCTTTTCTCTCTTCACTCATTCACTCCTTGTTTCCTTTGTTCCTCGCCTTTGTTCCTTCTTTTCTGCTCTTGTTTCTTTCCTTTAATAATGTGTGTTCGTTTGTTCCTTTCTTCCTTCACTTATTTGCTTCCTCCTTCATTCATCTGTTCATTCACTTGTTCCTTTTTTTATTCATCCATTCATCTGTTTCGTTCTCTTTCTTATTCAGGTCTTTGTTTCATTTGCTCTTTTTTTTCCTTCCTATATTTTTTTTTCATCTTATTTCATATGTTTATTTATCTGTTAATTCATTCTTTCATATATTTCCTGTATACATTTTCTTTCTTAAGTTTGTTTCCCTCCTATAATCATCGGTTCATTATTTTTTCTTTCTTCCTTCCTTCCTTCCTTTCTTCTTTTTCCTTCCATTCATAGGCATTTTATTTTCCCCTCCTAACATTTGTTTCTCAATATCCGCGTGTAATTTTCTATTTTTTCAGCCTCCCAATGACACTTTATTTATCCTTCTTCCTTCATTTGTTCCTTCACTTTTTTCTTCTTCATTTTCTTCCTAAAAATAAGTTCATTACTATACTTGCATGCCCTTGATTGATTTTACGCTTCCTTCCTTCCTTTCTTCTTTACTCCTTCCATTCATAGGCATTTTATTTATCCTTCCTAACATTTGTTTCTCAATATCCGCGTGTAATTTTCTATTTTTTCAGCCTCCCAGTGATACCTTATTTATCCTTCGTCCTTCATTTGTTCCTTCACTTTTTTTCTTCTTCATTTTCTTCCTAAAAATAAGTTCATTACTATACTTGCATGCCCTTGATTGATTTTACGCTCCCTTTCGCCTTTCTTCTTTTTCCTTCCATTCAAAGGCATTTTATTTTCCCCTCCTAACATTTGTTTCTCAATATCCGCGTGTAATTTTCTATTTTTTCAGCTTCCCAATGACACCTTATTTATCCTTCTTCCTTCATTTGTTCCTTCACTTTTTTCTTCTTCATTTTCTTCCTAAAAATAAGTTCATTACTATACTTGCATGCCCTTGATTGATTTTACGCTTCCTTCCTTCCTTCCTTTCTTCTTTTTCCTTCCATTCATAGGCATTTTATTTTCCCCTCCTAACATTTGTTTCTCAATATCCGCGTGTAATTTTCTATTTTTTCAGCCTCCCAATGACACCTTATTTATCCTTCTTCCTTCATTTGTTCCTTCACTTTTTTTCTTCTCCATTTTCTTCCTAAAAATAAGTTCATTACTATACTTGCATGTCCTTGATTGATTTTACGCTTCCTTCCGCCTTTCTTCTTTACTCCTTCATCCTTCACCCTTCCTTCGTTCTTGACTTTCCGTACCTGATCAAGTGCATTAACCCTTCCTTTCATACTCTTCTTACATGACTATTTGTTACCTTCAAACCTCTCTAACCAATTTTTCCCTTTCTTTCTTTCTTTCTTTCTTTCTTTCTTTCCATTCTTTCCTTCCTTAGTCTCTCCATTACTATTTCTTTTCTTTCTTTCTTTCTTTCCTTCTATTCTTCTCTCCTATATTATATTGTTTTCTTCCTTCCTTAGTCTCTCCATTACTATTTCCTTTCTTTCTTTCTTTCTTCATTTCTCTCTCTCTCTCTCTCTCTCTCTCTCTCTCTCTCTCTCTCTCTCTCTCTCTCTCTCTCTCTCTCTCTCTCTCTCTCTCTCTCTCTCTCTCTCTCTCTCTCTCTCTCTCTCTCTCTCTCTCTCTCTCTCTCTCTCTCTCTCTCTCTCTCATTAATCATATAAAAACTCGATGAAAAATGAATAAAACAAATAATAACACACTGTAACTATATACCAGTAGTAATAGTAGTAGTAGTAGTAGTAGTAGTAGTAGTAGTAGTAGTGGTGGTGGTGGTGGTGGTGGTGGTCGACGAAGGCAAGACTATAAATAAAACACTTAAGGAATCCAACTCCACTACTGATGCTTCTCTACTATTACCGGGTCACACACACACACACACACACACACTTCAGACTCACACTTTAATTAAACACGAAAGGCGGCTCACGACTCCCTTGTGTGTGTGTGTGTGTGTGTGTGTGTGTTTTAATAATAAGCGCAAGAAGAAACTGAGAAGAGACAGAAGAAGAAGAAGAAGAAGACGTAGACGAAGACGAAGAAGAAGAAGAAGAAGAAGAAGTAGAAGACGAAGACGAAGAAGAAGAAGAAGAAGAAGAAGATGACGAAGAAAAAGAAGGGAGAGGAAAAAAAACTGGATGAAGAAAAATATGAAGAGGAAAAAGAAAACAAGAAAGAGGAAAACAACAACAACAACAACAACAGCGCGGGCTCAGTCCCACACATTAAAGCATTAGGAGGGATGACGATGCGATTCTGTTCAAGTGTTGATAGCCGATCTAAATGCATTCTGATCCCCCTCCTTCCCTCCTCTTAAATCCCCCTCCTCTCCTCTCCTTCTTTTTTCTTCCTCCATTACTTCCCTTCTTTTTCCTTTGCTCCCATTTCCCTTCTTCTATTCCATTCCTTTCTTTCATTGTCTTTTCTTCCTTTTCCTTCTCCGTTTCTCCTTTTCTTCTCTTCCTTGACCTTTTTCTCTATTTCCTCGTTTCTCTCCCCTTCTCTTATCTCCGCCTTATCCTTCCTTTCCCCTTCCTTTGCTTTCTTCCTCCCTTTTCATTCTTTTCTCCCTTCTTTCTTGTCATTCTCCTTCTCTCATTCCCTTCCCTTTCCTTCTCTCCTTCCACTCACTTGTTTCGTTATTTTCTTCTGTTTCCTTTACTCCATTTTTCCTTTCCTTCTCGTCTTTCTTCCTTTTTTCAATATTTCCCTCTTTTCTTCACATTTCCCTTCCCTGTCTCTCCTTTCTCTCCCTTTCATTTCATTTCCTCCTTTCTACTTTCTTCTTCCCGTCTCTCCCATCCTGTTCCTTTGCCTTTTCTTTCCCTTAACCCTCTTTATATTTCCTCCTTCTACCTCCATCTACCTTTTTTTTCCATATCTCCTTCCCTCTCTTCTCTATTATATTCTCCATCCTTTCCTTCCGCTCCCTTTTGTTTTCATATCTCCCTTCCACTTTCTTCTTTTCTTCTCTATCTCTTCCACCCTGTTTTCATACTTTCCTCTTTACCTTCCTCCACAATTTATCCCTTCCCTCCCTTCCACTTCCTTCCATATCTCCCTCCTTCTCTTCACTCTCAAGATCTATATAAACGTGTGTATGTACTTCTTGCTCATTATCGAATGCTTCTTCCCTTCCTCCTCTTCCCTTCCTCTCCCTTCCCTGCACTTCTCTCCCTTTCAGTTTCTTGTCAAATTTTCTCTTCCATTTTCTGTCTCTTTCATCTTGTTCCTATACTTTCTTATTTTCATTTCTTAACCTTTTTTCCTTCCTTCTCGTCCTTCTACTTCTTTCTATATCTCCCTTCTTGTCTCTTCATTGCTATATTCTACTTCCCTTCCTCCCTTCTTTTCTCCCTCCTGCCTCTTCACCGTTATGTTCTCCCTCCCTCCTTCTCTCTCTCGCCTTCCTTCCCTTCACTTCTCCGCCTCTTACTCTGGATCGTGTTGTGCTCGGGTTAACACCTTCTGACGTAATCGGGTTATTATTAGAACCGGTCCCGGATTCAAGAGCGCCAATCTCGAGCAAAGTGTATTACCTCAGCTGGCCGTGGCCGCGCACCCTGGCAACGCGAGCGAGGGAGTGTTGGGGCTTGTGTGTTGTCCAGCGCTTCCGTGTGGCTTTGGTTTTGATACAGACGAAAAATAGAAAATAAAATAACAATGATAATGAGAAAAAAGGTGATAAAATGGCAAATTATTAATATGGTAACAAATGTAAAATGATAAATGATTGATAAAATAGACTACATTGGATAGTGTTTGAACCGATTTTTTTTGTCATTGAACACTTTCTTCTTGTCTTTTTTATTATGAAGATACGAGTTAAATTTAAAAAGAAAATATTGAAAAGTGTGTGAACAGATTTTTCGTGGTTTTCTGCAACATCCAACACTTCCTCGCGGCCTGGCTTTTGATATCGACACAAATAAGAGAAGACAGAGAGGAAAATCGACACTGCATGAGGAAATTTTTGTTTTATTTTTATGCCTCCTCTAACAATTCCTCGCGGCCTGGCTTTTGATAGCAACACAAGTAAGAGAAAACCGAAAGGAAAATCAACACTGCATGAGGAGAGTTTATATATATATATTTTTTTATTTTTATGCCTCAACTAACACCTCGCAGTCCGGTTCTTTTCTTATACACACACGAGTTAAGAGAAAGTTGAATGTTCTTTGAAGATAAACATTGTAGCTTCGTGCGTGCAATCTGAAACGCGTCTGAATTAAAAAAGAAAACAAGACCGCGAGAAAGTGTTAAACAATACATAAAACCACGAAAAATCTGTTCACAAACTTTTCAATATCTTCTTCCTCGCGGCACTGCTCCTCACACAGACCCAGATAAAGCGGAAATAGAAAAAATATTGAATGAGCAGATTTTTTGTTGTTGTAATTTCATGCATTCCCAAGCACTTTCTCGCTGCTTTGCTTTTTATTGAGGCGAGTGAAGGGAAAACAGAAAATACTGAATAGCGTGTGAGCTAAATGTAAGAAGTATACTTGTTTTTATACACAAGTTAAGTTAAACAAAAGAGAGAATGAAAAGTCAGTCGCCTGCATTTTGAAGAGAATACGTCACCTTCCTTTCCCCTCTTCCGCCCCTTCCTCCTCTTCGTTACCTCCTTCTTCCTCCCTTCCCCTTCCCTTCGCTCCCTCCTTTCTCCTCTCTTCTCTTGGCTTCCCGATTCCTCCCCTCCTCCTCCTCTCTCTCTCTCTCTCTCTCTCTCTCTCTCTCTCTCTCTCTCTCTCTCTCTCTCGTGTTGAGTAGAGATGATGCAGTTTATCTTTTTTAAGTGTACTGGAAGGAAGACAGACACACACAGAGAGAGAGAGAGAGAGAGAGAGAGAGAGAGAGAGAGAGAGAGAGAGAGAGAGAGAGCGCGCGCCTGGCACCAAGGGGCATACGTCTTCATCAGCGCGGGCAACAGGCTCAGGGTTGGTTCATGACCCTTTTGACGGCTCGCAGCGCAGCAAGACAATAAAACGCGATCACAAACAATTGCCGGAGACGGACGGGAAAACACACACGGCAACACTTGACGAGGCGCGGCGGGTTAATGCAAGTAGAGCTGAGGGGATTAGAGGAAGATTACCGCTGTTTAATGTGTTTGTGGCTCAACAGGACGATAACCTACACTTGACACAGTTGCATAGAGGAGGAGCTGTAACCGGCATCACGAGGCGCGGTGTGTTGATCCTGTTACTGAGTTAGGAGTATTACTAAAGGATTACTGTTTTATGTGCGTTTTAACGGTCTGTGGCGCAACAGGACGATAAAGATAACACTTGACACATTTGCAAAGAAGGTTGGTGAAAAATATGCATTGCTAAATTTCAGGAGGGTGCGGCATGTTGATTCAAGTGATGAGTTGAGAGGATTGCAGAAGGATCACCGCTGTTTTGTGCGCCTTTCAACGCTCTGTGGTGCAACGGGACAGTAAAAATAACACTTGACACTTGCACAGAAGTTTAGATGAAAAAAT
>NC_066563.1:136131-156131 GCF_024679095.1 Eriocheir sinensis
CTGGTGCTTCTTCGTGCCCCATTTGAACGTGCCTCTGTAGAACTTCTTGGCCGCCTTCATCCTCTTCTTCCACCTCCTCCGCCTCCGTCGCTCCCTCCTGGCCTTCCGTGAGTCGTGTGGTCGTCGTCGTCGTTGTTTCTCCTCCTCCTGGTCGTCCGCCTTCGTGTCCACAGTGAAGGGGTTCATCGTGACGAGTTCCGGGGGAGTTTCAATCATGTTCATCAGGTTTGTATCGTGTTCTTCATGTTTCAGACCCTCCTCGTCCTCCTCATCTTCCTCTTCCTCTTCGTTAGTTTTGTCATGTATCCTCGGCACTTCAAAGTTAAGATCAAGTCCTTCCTCGTCCTCTTCCTCGTCCTCGTCCTCCACTTCCTCACTTCCTTCGTAAAAATTCCTCTCGGGCCAAAAGCTTCTCGCCCTGCTGAACTCCACGTTGTTACCAGCCAAGGCATGGGACATCTGGACACCACCACCACCACCTCCCTCCACCACCACCGTCACCACCGTCACCACCACCACCGCCACGAGCGTCCCCAGCGTCAGGGCGTGTTCAGACATCTCTCAGGGCGGACGCAGCACTCCCTCCCTTTATCTGCCTGGCGTCACTTCAGGTTCTCTCCTCGCCGTGCTCCCGCTGCATTATGGGGCTTGTCCGGGCCACTAAAAGTCCTTATTTGCCTTCATCTCAGTCTCTACACCCCGTGAAAGGCGTGCCAAGCGTCCCACTGTTATCTGAAACCTGTTAGCGCACTGCAGTTACGATGGAAAAAGAAACAGACGCCGGCGGGACATGGCAATATTAGTTTACTTGAATGTCTGTAAAAAAGGTTTCGATTCCCTTGACTGAATCTGGAATTTGTCGGTCACTGGAGAGCTACGAGGGAATCAGTAAAGGGACTCGGGCCGGGCGAGGCAATATTAGTTTACTTGAATCACTTGAAAACGTCTTCGATTCCACTGATCCGAGTGTCTGGACGCCGTAAGGTGATCCGATGGGGTGAACCTCTTGTTATCTGAACCCCTTTACGATAAAACACGGAAAGAAGTCTGTGGGGAGGTGCGGCATTTTAGATTCACTTCATATCTATAAGGTTCACTAAGTCCTTCAATTCACTTTCCAATTTCCATACAGGGATTTCGAAAGGGATTCAAGACTGTTCCCTCACTCGTGTAGGCAACGCCACGAATGGAAGGAAGGAAGGCAGTCACATGTTCGATAGCGGAGGAGGAGGAGGACGGATGGAAACAGGGTGACATTGGCTGCCTTTCCCCCACTAGGCACAGGGGCAGCCCTTGTACGTGTCCTCAGGAGGGAGCGAGCACCATCAATCACTGCGCCGGGCCTGCCGAGGGAGAGAAAAACAAAATCATCACTCAAGATTGACTGAAATCCATCAATCGTTGTTTAGGAAATCGCACACAATTTGTTTACAAGTGGATTTCTATTATTTTGGTGAGAGAGAGAGAGAGAGAGAGAGAGAGAGAGAGAGAGAGAGAGAGAGAGAGAGAGAGAGAGAGAGAGAGAGAGAGAGAGAGAGAGAGAGAGAGAGAGAGAGAGAGAGAGAGAGAGAGAGAGAGAGACACAAACACACTAATATCCCACTAAATTAAAAAGCAATAAAGAAACATTAAACAAAACAAACAAAAACAAAACGCTACACGCCAGTAAATAAACAACACAAGACTAAAAAAAAAAAAAACGGTCACACAACCAACACGGAGATTCGAACCCCGGGCCACCCAAGAGAGCGCCAGTCGAGTACCCCCGTCACCTCCGCGCCAGGCCCACGGGAGGCGTCGCAGCCACACCTCCGCGTCCCTCCCTCATCAAGGCGGCAGGTAAGGCTCGCCGCACACCTTACCCGGAGTCACGGTCGTGTTGCCTGACCAAGCCTAAGCGGCCCCGAGTTAGGAAATGCTTCTTCTTACCCCACCCGGCGACACCACCACCACCACCACCACCACCATCACCTCAACCACTATCACCACCACCACCACCACCACCATCACCACTACTCTCTTCACTATCATCACCACCACCACCAGTACCATCATCACCATCACGTATCACCACTATCAACACCACCATGCCTCACCACCTCTACCACCATCAACTCCACCATCAATAGCATCAACTTCATCACCTTCTCTGTGCCCCATCATCACCGTCTACACCACCACCACCACCACCACCACCACCTTCACCTCCACCTGTATGCATCACCACGCGCCCACGCAGGTGTCAAATGCTTACCTCCCTCATTTTTTCTTCCAAACGCTTCCCTTCGTGATAAAATGTCGTTGGAGTTTACCTGTTTATGTAGTAATGTCTATATTTGTCTATTTATCCTTCCGTCTATTCACTTGATAATTTTTCATGTACTCATTTTTTTCTTCCCTTGCGCCTTTCATGATGTTTTCTTCTCTCTTCTTCTTTTCTTTACTTTATCACGAATATTTGTTTTATCTACTAAAAAAAAAAATAAAGTTATATTTTTTTTTTTTTTTTTTTTTTATATAATTAACTTAATCATTAATTCGTCTATTTATAAATCATCAAAAGTTATTCTTCCACACACCGACTGATTATTATAGGCCTTCATCTACTCTTGCCTTCCTTCTGTTTTTCCTTCTTTCATTCATCAATTCTTCATTTTTTTAATATTTACTGATTCATTCGATATCTCGCTCTATTTAAACTCATCACACAAAAAGATTCACGCACAAACTAACCCAGCCAGTAGCCTCTCTTCCTGTAGTGCTGCCAAGGAAGTGTTCAATGCTCCACTAAACGTCAATTCTTAAAACCTGTTACTGTAATATTTTTTTCTATCTGGCGGCGCTGCGGGTGAGGCGAGTCTCGGGCGAGGCGTCACCCGCACCACAGTGACGTTTAGCGGCATCTCGCTCAGCGGTACGGATTGATTTCTTTATTTGAGTCGACGTTTAATGCAGCCTCTCGCACTCTCGTAGGTTTTTATTTTCATTAATACCATATAAAAGGTTTTAGTGGGAGAGAAACGTCTTATAAATGAAGAAAAGAGAACGTTTAGGGCCTATTATCCACTTGTATTGATTTATCGTTGAGGTTTATGAAGGTTTTGTGCGAAGGGAACGTTGACTTTATTCATGTCTTCTTTTTGTTGGGTTGGGTTGCGATAAAGAGAAACGTTTGTATGAAGTTATAAAATTACCAAATATGGCGCCTCGGAACATGATGATAAATAATGACATGACGATAGATAACACTTATGAACATGATGATAAATACTAACATGACGATAGATAACACTTATGAACATGATGATAAATACTAACATGATGATAGATAACACTTATGAACATGATGATAAATACTAACATGATGATAGATAACACTTATGAACATGATGATAAATACTAACATGACGATAGATAACACTTATGAACATGATGATAAATACTAACATGACGATAGATAACACTTATGAACATGATGATAAATACTAACATGGTGATAGATAACACTTATGAACATAATGATAAATACTAACATGATGATAGATAACACTTATGAACATGATGATAGATAACACTTATGAACATGATGATAGATAACACTTATGAACATGATGATAGATAACACTTATGAACATGATGATAAATACTAACATGATGATAGATAACACTTATGAACATGATGATAAATACTAACATGATGATAGATAACACTTATGAACATGATGATAAATACTAACATGATGATAGATAACACTTATGAACATGATGATAAATACTAACATGATGATAGATAACACTTATGAACATAATGATAAATACTAACATGATGATAGATAACACTTATGAACATGATGATAAATACTAACATGATGATAGATAACACTTATGAACATGATGATAAATACTAACATGATGATAGATAACACTTATGAACATAATGATAAATACTAACATGATGATAGATAACACTTATGAACATGATGATAAATACTAACATGATGATAGATAACACTTATGAACATAATGATAAATACTAACATGATGATAGATAACACTTATGAACATGATGATAAATACTAACATGATGATAGATAACACTTATGAACATGATGATAAATACTAACATGATGATAGATAACACTTATGAACATGATGATAAATACTAACATGATGATAGATAACACTTATGAACATGATGATAAATAATAACATGATGATAGATAACACTTATGAACATAATGATAAATACTAACATGACGATAGATAACACTTATGAACATAATGATAAATACTAACATGATGATAGATAACACTTATGAACATAATGATAAATAATAACATGATGATAGATAACACTTATGAACATAATGATAAATAATAACATGATGATAGATAACACTTATGAACAATATGATAAATAATGACATGATGATAGATAACACTTATGAACATGATGATAAATAATGACATGATGATAGATAACACTTATGAACATAATGATAAATACTAACATGATGATAGATAACACTTATGAACATAATGATAAATAACATGATGATAGATAACACTTATGAACAATATGATAAATAATGACATGATGATAGATAACACTTATGAACAATATGATAAATAACATGATGATAGATAACACTTATGAACAATATGATAAATAACATGATGATAGATAACACTTATGAACATGATGATAAATACTAACATGACGATAGATAACACTTATGAACATGATGATAAATAATAACATGATGATAGATAACACTTATGAACATGATGATAAATAACAACATGATGATAGATAACACTTATGAACAATATGATAAATAACATGATGATAGATAACACTTATGAACAATATGATAAATAACATGATGATAGATAACACTTATGAACAATATGATAAATAACATGATGATAGATAACACTTATGAACAATATGATAAATAACATGATGATAGATAACACTTATGAACAATATGATAAATAACATGATGATAGATAACACTTATGAACAATATGATAAATAACATGATGATAGATAACACTTATGAACAATATGATAAATAACATGATGATAGATAACACTTATGAACAATATGATAAATAACATGATGATAGATAACGCGGCACAAAGGCGAGAAAAACGACACGGAGGAGAATATCGTGATCAGGAGGGATCGTGATGGCGAGATGAACATGATAATATTAGACACAACTCTGATGATTAACAAACTTGAAATGAAATAAAAATACTCGAGGCGGTAACACACACACACACACACACACACACACACACACACTACCCATACATACATACATACGAACACACAAATAGAATAAGAGGCATACGGACAGTCAGAATAAGAGAGAGGCAAATCGACACACACACACACACACACACACACACACACACACCGGTTCACCTGTTGGGAGCCACTAATCAAGATCACAGGTAAGCTGCCTCAACTGACGCCCACCCTGAGAGGACCAGCCTTAGTGTGTCTGTACGTTACTCTCTTTCTCTCTCTCTCTCTCAATGCAGTAAGTAAACTCGTAAGTAAATCCTCGTGACCACAGCCCTTCCTACCCAACAAACATCTTGCGCCCCCCCCCCCCACTCCCCCCTTCAGTAACTATATGTGAAGACGAGAAACTCTAATTTTTCTTTACAAACGCTTAGGTCGCCGCTGACTTACAATTATACGAAGCTTGCAACACAAAGTCACGTCACGGCGAGCAGGCGCTGCACTAACACACACCCTCCCCACCTGCCTGCCAGATGTACACTGACTCTGTGTCTCTGACTGTGAGTCTGTGACTGACTGAGACGGCCGCTCGCTGCTCGCCTCTCGTTTCTCCGCAGGAGTCACTCTCGCCTCTCAGGGGCTCACGTCCCCGCCTGCCCAGTGCCCACACAGGCCGGCTGAGCCTGAATATCTTGGACTGGGCTCAGCGAACTACATCAGTATGATCTTAGCACTGGGGGGCTGGCACGTGACGGGTTTGTACAGGGCAAACTGGGGTGCCGTGAGGGTCCCAGGAAAAAAATATGACGAATAGAGCAGGGTAAAAATGTTGATACAGAGTATTATCTTAATAAATATTATTACGGATAAAATTGTTATTATCGGCCCGGAATGTCAACCCCTTTGGAGAGTTCAAAGGACTCTGTGCCTAGCTGGCCCCGAGGGGGGGGGGCATCTAATCATGAATAAATAATAAACTGGTAACAAATTATGCGATCCACTAATAAACTGCAGGTTATCAGCATTGACAACAGTCTTAGGAAGGGAACTCCGTAATTTAGTTATATATGAAATAAAACTAGAAAAATTGGTGATATTATAACAACCAGCTGAAAATGCAAACCTGGTTGACCGAGATTGCCAGAAAGGTAGTGGGCGCTTTCAATGTAATGGAAGACCGTGATTATCAAACATGAGACAGTGACGTCAGGGAACCATCGAGGCGGCGAGGCGCGAGAGTAATGTCTCGGCAGGGAAGTAAACAGCTGCCTGGCGACACGCCCGGCCCAGGAGCTTGAAAGAGTCTGCGGGAGAGATGAACGATGCAGAGCAACACTCAAAAAGTAACAAACAAAAAAAATAATAATAATAACAGAAATTTCATCCATTATTATACTAATAAAGAAGATCTTTTTACACTTACGGAGAAGGCAAACTTTGTGATATTACTAAAGCCACCAACCGCGGGTGAGACTCAAAAGACACACCGAACAGTTTTAAAAGCTACATTTTAACCGTCGTGTACACCTAGAAGGCTTTTAGGCATGGAATGTCAAGCTATCCTTCTGGCACCTCCAATATTATTCTACAGGAGCATTACACAGCGGGCTTCTATATCTATTTTTGTTTTTTCCTCACAGACGGCTACTTGATGCACGAATACAGCACATGGCAACAATAATTATATCAAGCGGTTTAAGAAAAGGAGATAAAAATCTGCTTATAATAAAATTACGTGTCTTCAATGGCTTCAACTTAACTTTCCACTGAAAACTTTAAGAATTAATGCTAACAATGACATCCTTGAAATCCCAGACTTTGACTCCATTATGAAAGAACGTAACAGTGGAATACAGTGATGTATCATCGGCAGAAGCTATCATTTTAGTATGCATTTCCTTATGCATATCAAACAGTCAATAAACTAAACAAAAAAGGCTGCAAAACACTGCTTTGAAGAACGCCAGACTTAAGCAGCTTACCAGTACAACACGCTGACTCCTGGCCGGAAAAATTCACAGATTATATCAACGGGTCGTCCCTGACCTCTTCTGAAGGAGCAAAAGAGGGACGAAACCATGTGTCAGTGTTTCTGCGCCTGCTCCTCGTTCATCTCTCTGAGCAGCACGGTGATGGCTTTTCTACTAAGCCTATGACGTGCCTCCTCACGACGGGAACGGAATGAGTTAATAAAACAATGTAGATAATAGTGATGATAACGATGATGCTGATAATAATAAAAAAAAAATAATAATAATATAATGATAATAATATTGTAAACGATAATAATAAACAGTACATAAGAACATCGTAGTCAGTGACAGCAACGTGTGTAGCGAACCATCGCTTCACAACGAACGTGTCCACAAACATGGGCGAGAGAAAGTAAGACGTACAGCTCAAGAATCATTACCCGAGAGCTCAACATCCATACAATTAACCTCTCATCAAGCCCGGACCGGAGAGGTACTAACAGGTGAGCCCCGGGTGGACAGCCAGCCCCGCCCCGCTGTGCCCGGCTCTGCGGTGTTGGTCTACGGCGGACGTCTTTAAATCTCCGGTAATTGGAAGGTAAGGGAGGCCGACGCGCCGTTCCTCACCAGAGATCGTGATGGGAAGCCTGCGGAATCATGTGTGTGAGTTATCCATCTGCCCTTGACTCCCTCCTGATCTCTATTATTACGTGTACCTGAGCAGCGCCATTAAGCGAGGAGATAAAATGCTTGTCTACCCGTGTGCCAGGAAGACTGCTCCCTACGCAAACTATATATCAGGTTACTACACAGACTATCAGAGGGAGATACAGGAATACATAAACAGATATATGACAAATAAATCCTGAGAAGCGCTACAACAGGAGGTGCAATGCTTGACTACCCTCGTGCCAGAAAAGGCTGAGTCATACGCGAGCAACACATCAGGTTCCTACAAAGGCGAAGAGAGGGAGATACTTACACGAATACATAGATAGATACAAGACATAAATAAACCCTGCGAAGAGACATTACACGAGGAGATACAATGCCTGGTTACCCTCGTGAAAGAAAAGGTTGATTCATACTCGAGCTACACATCAGGTGTCTTAAAAGTCGGAGAGAGGAGATACTTACAGAAATACATAAATAATAAATTACATAGATAAACCCTGAAAAAATATATTACACGAGGAGATACAAAGCTTGCGTGCCCTTGTACCAAGAAAGGTTGAGTCATACGCGAACTATGTTTCAGGTTACCACACGGACGAAGAAAGGGAGAGGTACTTAAAGGGCTATTACGTAGACTGGGCAAATTTTCCGTGGATCTTCAGTCAAACTACGATTTTCGCTAGCGTGGTTCTCATTTGTTTCTTGTTATTGCTGCTGCTGCTGATGGTGAGTAATACCGTCGTCCTTCGGTGAAATCTACTGTAGCTTTGGAAGATCGTGGACACGTCAGAAAACCACGGATATATATATGAAACCACGCCAGCCGAAATCGTGGTTTGACTGAAGGTACACGGAAGATTTGCCCAATGTAATAGATTAAGTTATCAAATACATGACCGACTCTATCGGCGATCGAAATCTAGCCGACCGAGTCGGTCTGTCGACGAGGACTGGCGTGTCTCTGACCCCTCTTCCTCTCATCGTACTGCCACCATTAACATATCTTTGCCACCCTGTAGTCCTATCATCACCATCACCAGCACCATCATCTACTTTACCGTCACCATCAACACGACCTTTTTCCGCCTCACCAACACAACCACTGAATGGGGTGCCAAAAGGGAATAGGAAGGAAAACGATCATAAGTATGTGTAATGGGAAGAAACTATAAATAAATAAAACAAAAGCAGAACTAGTATAGTGTCCCATGCAAGTAAAAAATTTCAAAGCCACAGAAAACAAGTATTTTAAGCACTAACTATAGTAAATCTAGAAGAAACTGGCAGACGAGGGGAGGGAGGACAGCTGCGGGGGTAAGCCCAAGCATCGTGCCACATAATCTCTCACTCTCACCTCTCGCTCTCGCTTTCTCTCATATGTCAGCTATTTACTACCTTTAAATGAATTTAATTAAATAACTGGATAATCCAATAAGGTCATATAGAGTTAAGATTCTTTCGTTTTTAAGATTATAACAAAGATTTTGTATAAATACCACGACACTTGACAACGTTGTATTCCAGAGTTGTCATCTTGCTCATCCAGAGCCAGGTCACTTCTCTCAAGGTCATGGAAGGCTCAGCAGGTGTCCCGCCTCTCCCACCTCTCCCTCTCCCTGCCTGTGTGCACGTCTTTGGCTGCACAGCCGCGAGAAAGAATTCACAATGTAAACAAGTACTTTTTATACGAAAAAACAGCAGAGGATTCATTATACCGTCCACAAGAGTAATTCCAAGAACAGCGAGAGCCACTAATGTTGGTGAGCTTAGGTGTGGTTAAGTTTAAAGGAGCTGCCTTGAATAAGCCCACCGGCCTTGCAGACTCCATATGTTTCTATGTTCTTCTTTTCTCTCTCTCTCTATCTCTCCATCTACCTCTAATACTTTTCAGGTGTACATTAAGAGAGTTTCCGGAGACTAGGAGGCTGTGTCTGAGGGAACACTAATATCTTTGGGGGTTGATGCAACAAGTCCATATTTCTTTGAACATGTTGACTGACCACTAAACGCACAGCGGACAAGACTTTTCTTTTGAAGGTCCTTTGCTCTTTACCAACTCGGCGTGAATTAGCCACAAAGCAATTCCTCGTGAGTGGAGCAACGGCAACCAAGCAGTTTTTGTAATCTTTTCTCTTAATTCCTCGATGATGCAACATTGCGGTGGAACCTAGGAGTCAAAAGACTGCTCGTAAGAGGAGGGGAGTTGATGAGACGAATAGCCTTAGACTCCACTCTGTCCAAGAGAGCTGTGTGTGTGGGGCACCCCACACACGAGATGCACACTCCATACGAGGGCGGACAAGGCTCCTGTATATGGACAGCATCTGTAAGGGGAAAGAACTGGCGAAGACGGTACAGGAACCTAACCTAGAGGAAGATGATTTAGCGAGAGATGAGATTTGACATTTCCAGTCAATCTACCTCTCTTTTTCGGTATTATTTCAGATTAAGACCCAACTCACAGCCACGAACGCCCTGGTGCTGTGTGAAGGGTTTAGAGTCCATACAACACATTGCCGTATTGCTTTGCCGTAGCAAATCACTCGTTCTTGTGATATAAAATAAATTGTAAATATTTACGTCAGTCGCGCAGTCGCGCCCGCCATGGTGGTGGTGGTAGGAGGGACTGTAGGGTTGCAAGATGCTTCAATGAGAGAAATCCTCACACCACGTCACGATAATATATAATAATATATACATAATATATCAAATAATAATGAGGATAATATTCACGAAAGCGTAGCCACCTCCTCCCCCCCCCAAAAAAAAAAAAAGATTTCCCACGGGTCCCCAGAGATCGTTAGGGGAAAGGGATTAGGCCTTTTTCTTTACTTTTAAGTACTTGCGCCTTCATATTATGGTTGAGGGACGTGTATTTTGTCCCTTAACTATAATATGGAGGCGTAATATCGTATTTTGGAGGCGCAGAGTCAATCTCCACAATTACCAAAAATGAATTAGTTACATAAACCGATACCTATGTTTGATATATCAATAAACCAATCAATCTTACACGAACCACTGTGAAAAATTAGACCAAAGAAGGCCACAGTAGTAGATCACAAAGCAGGGGTGAACAGATATCTGAAAAGACTAAAAAACATTTTGCTCTCCCGCTTCAAAGGCAAAAACTATTTAATAACATGAATAATTAAAATCTAAGACTCGCCTTGCTGGGAGTACCTCGGTATCGGTGAGCAAAGATGCACTACTACCCCACTCGCCTCTCTCTCTCTCTCTCTCTCTGACTACTGCTTCACTACCTCTAACATCTCAACATAAACATCTTGGTCTGCTCCTCACCTCACATTTGCGCGTTGCTTCAGTGGCTCCTCAGCAACACGCAGCAACACTTGGCAGTCCTGCGGTGCTCCTGGAGACGCAACACAACACACAAAACCAGCACCAGACCAATACCGAGGCCGTCCCTTCCTTCTCCGTGTCTCTCCGTTGAACAGTTTTCCTTAACCATAGAAAACGTGAAATCGAAATATGTATTCTTTCCTTTATCTTTGTAGCTGAATAATAAATATCGCTTTGATATATTTTTTGTTATATTTTCTTTATACTGTCTGTCTAATTTAAAACTTATATGGAAATGATAATATCAGTATTTGGTATCTCACGTAACCTCCAAGTTGCCACATTGCGAGAAACTATCTCTTGTAAATGATGGAGCTTGTTCTTTTCATTTTTTCTTTGTCAGTTTTCAGCATCTCAGTTTTCTCCTCGTTATATTTTTAATGAGTCAAGAATAGAATTTGCGTCTTTCTAATGAAACTTATACCTCGAGATTAGAAAAATGATGACGTGTTTCGAGGCTTCACTTACAACGATTCGAACGCAAACTCAAACCCAGAGCCTCGTTAGCGATAGAAAGTGGGACACACACACACACACACACACACACACACACACGCTATCGTCCCGTAACATGGTGAAACAAGTTATGAGGAAGAGTAAGAGGAGGAGTGTGAAGAAGGAGGAGGCGGAGGTGAGAAGGTGCGAGAGGAGGATGAGGAGGCAGGGATGTGACTGGTGGAGGGTGGAGAGTAAAGGGTGATGGGATGGTTGGGTAATAAGACAAGTGTGTGTGTTTGTGGAAGAGTATACATGAAGATTGTGTGACTCCAGGCAACGCATTATTGGAACAGAAAAAAAATACATCGAAGGTCAACAAAACAGTGATTAGGTTTACATCGAAGCGAAGAAGGGAGGAAGAATGAAAGGAAGACAGGAGGGAAGGAAGGAAGAAAAGGAAAAATGAAAGGAAGAAATGGTAGGAGTAGTGAGGAAGGTAGGAAGGAAAATATAAAGAAATGAAAGGAGGAAGCAACGAAGAAAAGAATAAGGAAGGATGAATGGAAGGAAAGAAAGGGAGTATGAAAGGAGGGATGGTAGGAAGAAGAGATGGAATAATAAGTAAGTGAAAGAAGGAGGCAGGGAAGAAAAGAGTAAGGAAGGATGAAAATAAGGAAGGGAAGGAGGTATGGAAGAAAGGAATGAAGGAACAATGGATGAATGGAAGGAGGGAAGGAAGGAAAAAGGACCTGGAAGAAAGGAAGGAAGAACTGAATAAAAGAGAAAGGAAGGAAAGAGAGAACGAAAAAGAGGAGCAAGGAAGGAAGGAAGAACGGAAGGAATAGAGGAAGGAGAGAGTGAAAGAAGTAAAGGAAGAGTGAGAGACAGAATAGGAGGCAGTTAGGAAATCAGAGAAAAAATGAGGAAAAGCAGAATAAAAATACACGTTGAAAACAAAACAAGAAAAGATCATAATACTAACAGCACCAGAGTCACAAATTACAGCATCAAACAGACCAATAACCTACACGTATAACATAACAAAACTAACAAACAGCAGGTCCAGCCTACCTCACTAAGCCTAAGCTCACTCCCCCTTTGCTTGACGGACTCAGAAGCCACTGACAGCTTACAGTAAACCGTGAAGTCCCTTGTAATAAATCTATACCTGAGCAGTGTTGGATGGAGGGAGTGAACGAGTGAAAGATTATAAAGAGAAGAGGTAAGTCCGACTTACAACGAACGATGGTGGACTGTGGATCCGACTTACGACTTACTCCGACTTATGACTTGCTCCGATTTACAATAAACAACATAATTTTTACGTGTGAATTGCCATAAACAACACAATGAAGTCTGAGTAAATGAAAAACATCCCCAAAAATCTAAAACGAGATAGAAAACGCATTTTGTCGACAGAGCACAAACTAAAACATTAAATTTTACCTTAATAAAATCCAACTCAGCTCATCAAAAGAAAACTAATGCTAAAGCGAACCACAGAGTTCAAACCGGCTTGATAAGGAAAATCTTCCCCAAAACACTAAAACAAACTAAAGGACCAATTTTGACGGTATAGCACAAACTAATACATTAAGAGTTGTCTAAATGGGACGGTATGCACATAAAAAACAAATCATTTCATTAAAAGAAAACTAAGGTCACAGCAAACCATAAAATCCAAACCGGCTTGGTAAGAACGGAGGATAAGCTACTAAGGAAGTAATCAGCCGCAGCGAACCAAAAGAATCGAATCCGACTCGCTAAGAAATTATGTCGAGCTCAGGGGAGTCGTTGGGAGCGGCAGCCTCGTCTTCGGCAGCGGCAGCGTCTTCGAGGTCTCGCCGAAGTTCGCCGAGGGTCTGCAGCCTGAACTCCGTCTCCTCGGGCAAAGTCGGCGTCGGGGCCTCGCGGAAGTTGAGGTCGATGCGTCCAAAGTAATTGTTGACGCTGTAGAAGGACTCAGCGGCCTCACAGGGGATCGCGTTCTCCGGGTAGTCACACACCTGAAGAAGGAGCGACAGAGGCGATGAAGGAAGGTGTTCAGGGTGAGGAAACAAAGAAATAAAGGAGTGGGAACGGTAGGATGTTTAGGAGATGAAGAAAATATTACAAGGAGAGGAAAAACAGAAGCAGAGGTAGGATGTTTAGGAAAAGGGGTGACGAAGGCGAAGAAGAAAGGGATATAGGGAGAGGAAACAAAGAAACAGAGGAGGAATGGGAACGGAGGGATGTTTAAGAAAAGAAAGGGCGAAGGAAGGAAGAAATACAGTGAAAGGAAACAAAGAAGTAGAGGCGTGGGAACGGTAGGAAGTTTACGAGAAGTATAGGATGAGGTGAAGTTGGTGGCGGAGGGGAAGAAGAAGTTAAAGAAAGGAAATGGAATGTTTTAGAGAAATATTGAATGAGGAAACGGTGGCGGAGGGGGATCAAGTAAGTAGATAAAGAAAGGAAATTGATACAGAATGAAGGAGAAGGAGAACGGAATAATGGAGGAAGGGGTGACAGAAGAGATAAGAAAAGATAGGAAGAAAGGACATGAAAAAAATATAAAAAGGAAAACAAGGGAATGAAGGGGAAATTAGGTTTTTAGAAGACACTGAAGAAGAAGGGAAGAATAGTGGATGAAGAAGGGATGAAGGTGACGAGGAACCATAAAGATAAGGAATGAATGAAGGAAGAATGAGAAATGTGGAAGCAATAGATGAAATAAAGTGTGATAGAAGTATGAAGAAAGAATTGAAGAAGGATGAAGGAGCAGTAAAGGAGAAGAAATGAACGATAAATGAATAACGAGGAATGCATAAGGGAAAAAAAAAGGATAAAAAGGGAAAATATAAATAAATGAGAGGAGGAAGCAAGGAAGAAAAGAATAAGGAAGGATGAATGGAAGGAAAGAAAGGAGGTATGAAAGGGGGGATGGTAGGAAGAAGAGAAGGAATAATAAGTATATAAGTAAGTAAAGAGGGGATGAAGATGAAGATGAAGGAAAAGAAGAAAGAGAAGAAATGAATTAGGAATGGGATGAGGAGTAGTGGTGTGAAGAAGAAAGTAATATAGAAAAGGAAGACAAGGGAATGAAGGGGAAATTAGGTTATTAGAAGACACTGAAGAAGAAGGGAAGAATAGTAGATGAAGAAGGGACGAAGGTGAAGGAGGGGGTGAAGTTGGAGAAAAGGGAATTGAAAAGGAATGGGAATAAGGATGAAATGATAGAAAGAGGAAGATGGGATCAAACGAGAATAAAGAAAGGAAGAAAACAGGGATGAAGGAAGAAGGGACTTGAAAAGGAATGGGAATAAGGATGAAATGATAGAAAGAGGAAGATAGGATGATACGAAAATAAAGAAAGGAAGAAAACAGGGATGAAGGAAGAAGGGTATAGCAGTGAGTATCGGGCTTTTTTTTCACATTTGTATCCATTTTTTATGCCCTTGAACTGACTCATCTGCTGTAAAAAAAAAAAAAAAGAGGTGAGGTTCTGAAGGGAAAATGCAAATAAGCAGTGATGGAAGGATCTGCTACTCCTTTTAACACTTCCTAACTCCCTCTAACACTCCTCAACTCTCTTCTTCCCTTTTAAACACTGCAGTCAATCCTTTTCGACCCTAGCTAACTCTTTTACTTACTCCCTCATTCCCTTTCCCTGTCTTCCCACTCTCCTTTCCCAACTTCTCCCACTTTCTCCCCCTCTCCCTCTCCCTCTCCCTCTCTCTCCCCCTCTCACCAGTTTCTCCTGATCAAAGACAAGTCCGGGTCCGCAGATGAAGGAGAACATCCTCAGCTTCACTATGAGGTCGGCGTCCACGTAAGGATAGCACACGTGGAAGATCTGGCAAGCGTTCTCCGGGTCAGCATAGAACCCGTACACCTTCTCGTCACACCTGGGGGAAGATACCAGTTGGCTAAGCAGGTGTAGGGCAGGTGTACTCATGATATATAGGTACTAGGCAACCAAAAGACTATGTAACGCTCAGTCTGTACACCTAGGCACACCTGGTTAATACAAAGGTTGGGCAGGGAAGTGTAGGGATATTCCACTGTACTTCCGCTGCGATTGGCACGGATTTGGCTTTTACTGGTAGCCTGGTAACATATACTCCCAATGAATGAAGGGGCAACAGGGTGTTCAGCAGTGCGAGGAAGAAAGGAAAAGGAGATGGAGTGGGGATGATAACGGAAGAGGAGGAGGAAACGATAAAGGACCGAGAGAAGGAATGAAGGAAGAATGATAATCTTAAGCAGTGATGGAAGATGGAATGAAAGGGAAGTTAGTGTATGCCTGAAGAAGGAGGTGATGGAGGGGGTTGAAGGAAGGGGTCCAGAAAAAGGAAAGAAAATTAGGGAGAAAATAAAGAAGGGCAATAGAAGAAGAACATGGGGGTTAAGAGTCATCTGAGAAAGGAAGGAGAACGGAGTAATGGAGGAAGGGGTGACAGAAGAGATTAAGAAAAGATAGGAAGAAAGGACATGAAAAAATTATAAAAAGGAAGACAAGGGAGAAAGGATAAAAATATGAATTAAAAAAGAAGTTATGGGAAATGGAAGCGGTAAGATGGAGGGAGATGTAGAGAAAGGGAAGGAACAGAGAGAGGAAAGAAAGAGTTTGACAAGAAAGAAATGAGTGAGACAGAAAATTAAGAAAGAGAGAAAGAGACGATGGAGAAATGAAAGGAGGAAGGAAAACTGATAAAAAAGGAAACATGAAAAAAAACGAAAAGAGAAGAGGAAAGAAGGATAAGGAGAGGGAGAGGAAGGAGAAAGAATGAAAGGAAAAGGGTGACTGATTGGTGGAAGATGGAGAAGTAGAGGAAGAGAGGGAGGGAGGGACGGAGGAAAGACATATGAGAGGAAGAAAAGACAGTGATGGAGGGAGGGAATGAGGAAGACTGATAGGGAGAAAATGAAGGAGAGAAGGAGGAAGAAAGACAGATAGGAGGAAGAGACTGGAGGAGGGATGGAGGGAGGGAAAGAAGAAGGGAGAGAGAGGACGGAGATGAAGGAGATAGTGAAGGATAAAGGAGAAAATGAAGGAGGGAAGGAAAGAAATCAATAAGAGGGAGAGAAGGAAAAATTAAGACAAGAGAAAGGAAGATGGAGAAGGTAGTGGGAGAAAAGGAGGAAGGAAGGAAGATTGATAAAGGAGAGAGAGTGGAAGGAGGAAAGATAAATGAGAAAGATAAATGAGAGGGAGAAATGGAGGGACAGAGGAAGGGAAGGAAGAAGGTAGGCAGATAAGGAAGATGGAGGAGGGAGCAAAAGGGAAGGGAAAGGAAGACTAATGAGAGACAATGTACAGGAGAGATAAAGGGAGGAAAGGAAGGAGGGAGGGAAGGAGAAGGAACAAAAAAGAGGGAGACACACAGAAGGACAGAAGAAAGGAAGAATAAAGATAGATAAGAGAAAAGGTAGAAGAGGGATAGAGGGAAGGAGGAGGAATTAGAAGAGGGAGAACACAGAAGGACAGAGGAAAGGAAGAAGAAATATAGATAGAGGGAAGAAAAGAAGGAGGGAGGGAAATAGACGAATATGGAAGAACAGAGGAAGGGAAGAAAATAGATAAGAGAGAAGATAGAGGAAAGATCGAGGGAGGAAGAAGGGAGGAGGGAGGGAAGAAAGGAGGAAAGGATGGAAGGAGAGAGAGAAGAAGGGAGATTAATAGAAGGAAGGACAGCTGTAGATGGATTACTTTTGTGTGTTCATTATCTTGCTATTCTTTCTCTGCTTTCCTTTTACTTTCTATCTTATTTCTTAGTGTTTATTCTCTCTCTCTCTCTCTCTCTCTTACAAACAAAGGAATAGCAGAAAGCGAAAAGAAAGAACATAAACAGACAGACAGACAGACAGACAAGCAGACAGACAGACAGACAGACAGACAGACAGACAGACAGACAAGCAGACAAGCAGACAGACAGACAGACAGACAGACAGACAAACATGACATAAAATTGAAATATGAGTGAGTGAACGAGCGTGACAAATGACATGTAAATAACGACACACACACACACACACACACACACACACACACACACACACACACAGAGGTTACGCAGATTGATCAAACATTCTAGTGACGTCAGGTGCCGCCCCTCTCCTCCTCCTCCTCCTCCTCCTCCTCCTCCTCACTCCCTCCCTCCTTCACCTGTCCCCCTCTCACCTTTCACCTAAATATCACTCGTAAGGGGAATATCGCCCTCTACCCCCTTCCCCCCTTCTCTTCTCCCTCCTTGCTCCTCATTCGTCTACGCCTTTCACTTTCTTATATTCTTTTTTATCCTTTCCTCCCTCCCTTCCGCATTTATTGTTGCTTTTTTTCTCTCTCTTTTTTCTTCCTTTTTCCATCTTCCTTTTCTTCTTCTCTTTTCTCCTTAACTGTCTTCCTTTCATTCTCCTTTTAACAGCCTTCTCACAGTCCTTTCTATCCTACCCTTTTGCATTCATTGTTGCCTTAATTCTCTTTTTTTTTTCCTTGCTTCCATTTTTCACGTTTTCCTTCCTTCCTTCCTTCCTTCCTTTCCTTCCCTTCTTTCCCTAACCACTTTCCTTCCTTTTCCCCTTTCTTTTTCCCTTCTGTTTTGTTGCTTTCGTTTATCCCTTTCCTTCATTTTCCAACATTCTTTCCCTCCTCCCCTTCTTCCTTCCTCCTATTACTGTCTTCCTTATTTCACATGTTTCTTTTCCTCTTTCCTCCTTCCCTCTTGCATACCCCATTCCTTTCCTTCTACTTTATTTCTTCTCCCTTCCTCTTCCTTCTTCTCTCCCTCCTTTCCTCCTTCCCTCCCCTCACATTACCATTACTTATGATGAAGGTAATTTGCAGCACCTTCCCTCTCCCCCTCTTCTTATTCCTCTTCCTCCTCCTCCTCCTCCTCCTCCTTCGGCAGGCATACTTATTAGCAACAAAAAATGAGAACCACAACACTACACCAATATCCCCACCACCGCCACCACCACCACTACTACTACTACTACTACTACTGAGGAGGTGGTAGCCGAGTGGTTAGCATGAGGGCGTGGTGGGCAAGAGGACCAAGAGTGGACACTAAATTCGAATCCCCGCCGAAACACGCTGATATTTCAAGTCATCGCTGAGTGGCGGAAGATCACCCACATGTCCGGATCTTCAATCAACCTTAACTTCAGCGACTTCGGTCATGAGGTGCACCGGGGGCAGCGTGGGCCAAGCAGGAGTCATACATCACGGCAGCCACTATAAATAAAATCAGCCTGCGCCACTAACGGGCTGGGGCCGTCCATAAGGCCACTCAAGAAAGCATACCGGCGCTACAGGCAGAAAAAAACTGCTACTACTACTACTACTACAACTACTACTACTACCACTACTACTACCACCACCACCACTACTACTACTACAACCACCACTACCACTACTATTACTTCTACCTACTGCTGCTACTACAACAACCACTACTACTACTACTACTACTACTACTACTACTACTACTACTCCTACGACTTCAAGCACCGGTACTCACACAAAGCCGGTCTGCAGGCTCCGAGACAGCAGGAGGGAGGCGTTAGAGGGCAGCTCGTATTCAGTAGGCGTGGAGTCGCGTCGGGTCCTGGGCAACGACCACGCCCACGCCACACACACTGCAGCCAGGGTTGGTTTGATTTAAATCAAATGATTAAATCGATTTAAATCAGAGTAAATAAATCATTATTTAAATTTAAATTAAATATACTGTATTCAAAATTATTTAAGTGTTATATAAAGAGTAAAATATCTAATGATTTAAATTATATAGATATATATATATATATATATATATATATATATATATATATATATATATATATATATATATATATATATATATATATATATATATATATATATATATATATATATATATATATATATATATATATATATATATATATATATATATATATATATATATATATATATATATATATAGTATATGTGCCAATAGGAACAATTATATAGCACAACAGAAACAATGCCACACGAGAAACTCCAAACGAGATATGAAATCATATTGAAACACGAGGAATATTTGGAATGATTTAGTAGCAAAGGATGACCCCCAGAAACACTTGGTTTTGGTTGTACATCTGAACCTCCTTGTACAGCACGGCAGTCTCTCAACACTGAAACACAAGAATAGCATTGGTCTACCTCTGCAAGACGCGCTACCACGCTCTACTGAGACACTCACCTCTGAAACACAAGACCAGCATCATAGCCTGTAACACACATACACATACAGACAGACACACACAAAAAAGACCCAAAACATCA
>NC_066563.1:161131-166131 GCF_024679095.1 Eriocheir sinensis
AAAAGAGTGAGTGGATGGATAAGGGTGGAGGACAACGTATATGACAGATATAAAATGAGAGATAAAGATGAAAGATAGATGAGAAGATGATAGATATAAACTGTACGTAGACTGTAGAGGGAAGATACACACTGCAGACAGACAGATAGACAAACAGACAGACAGCGAGAAATAGACGTACAGACACACAGACGGCGTGAGACAGACATACAGACACACAGACAGACACGAATAAACATAGAAACGGGTAGAAATATAATGAAGAAAATATCCACCCATCCACACACACACACACACACACACACACACACACACACACACACATTGACCCCTTTATCGATCCAACGCTTACAGGAATGTGTCCAGGATGACCTATTGAGATTATTTTCCGAATACACACACACACACACACACACACACACACACACACACACACACACACACACACACACACAGTCACACATAATCACATAAGACAAAGTTAAAGAAAAAGACTGATAAAAAAACACACGCGGGTGAATAAAAAGACATCAAGATAAAATAGTGATAAGTGAAAATGAAAAAGGACAGAAAATAAAACGAAATAAAGGAGAAACAAATGTTAATAACACAAAAACTGTGCTAGATCGGCGTCGCATGACCCTCCAACACCCCCCCAATAATTCATATTATGCAGCTAGGGGTCTAAAATGAAAAATGCTGAAAAGTAAGGATGGCGCCACTATAAACACTTGCCTGCGCCACAATGGGCTGGGGCCGATCATCAGACCCTGCTATGAAGGCCTACCAGTGCCACAGGCCAAGACGTAAAATAAAATAAAAAGAGCTGATTTTGCTAATAATGCCATGCTGTAGGGTTCATCAGGGCTAACACATGTTCTTATACAATGTCACGTCTACAATGCACGGGTAAGCCAGGAAAACAGCTTGAAAAGAACAACAACAACACGTTGAAGATGGACAATCTGTTGATCGGCGTCTGCGGCGCCGATAACAATAAAAAGTTGACACCGATTTACTGAAAAACAAATCAATAAATGAAGAGTAAATGAAGATTCAGTAACAAATGTGTGTGTGTGTGTGTGTGTGTGTGTGTGTGTGTGTGTGTGTGTGTGTGTGTGTGTGTGTGTGTGTGTGTGTGTGTGTGTGTGTGTGTGTGTGTGTGTGTGTGTGTGTGTGTGTGTGTGTGTGTGTGTGTGTGTGTGTGTGTGTGTGTGTGTGTGTGTGTGTGTGTGTGTGTGTGTGTGTGTGTGTGTGTGTGTGTGTGTGTGTGTGTGTGTGTGTGTGTGTGTGTGTGTGTGTGTGTGTGTGTGTGTGTGTGTGTGTGTGTGTGTGTGTGTGTGTGTGTGTGTGTGTGTGTGTGTGTGTGTGTGTGTGTGTGTGTGTGTGTGTGTGTGTGTGTGTGTGTGTGTGTGTGTGTGTGTGTGTGTGTGTGTGTGTGTGTGTGTGTGTGTGTGTGTGTGTGTGTGTGTGTGTGTGTGTGTGTGTGTGTGTGTGTGTGTCACCACTTCACTCTAAAGCTCTATCAATACACAGGTAAGTCATACAATACACCTGAATAATTGATCACCCTGCCCACGTGGCGACCTCCTTCCACTTAACATCAGCTGACTAGGACAGGTAAGAACGTATGCACAGGTAGCACGAATACTTGAGCGTGTAGTACGTTAACAAGGGAAGGAAGTAGAGGGAAAGACCTGGCTTCCATATATTCTTTATACCTGAGTCAAGTTAGTACCGGTAAAAGCTGGAGGAGGTGGTGGAGGAGGTGGAGGTGGTTGTGTGTGTGGTGGTGGTGCGCGCGGAGTGGCTGAGTCTATGCGCGTGGAGGAGAGTGAGGGGAGGGAAGAAGTGTGGCCTCGCATTCTTCTCTCTCCCCTCTCCCACTCCCTTCTCCCGCGCCAGCCCGCCTACAGGTGCCTTCCACAGGTGCTGCTTACTCCTCCAGATGGCGGGGAGGTGAAGGAGGTACTGGAGGCTGTGGTCTCGTCCCTGTCCAATCGAGATAACATTCTTGATATCGAGAACGGGTACAAAATGAGGCGGCTGTGAGAGACTGAGAAGAGATCCTGACGAAGTCGCAGACGAGGGGGAGTGAAAAAACGAAGAAGATTGGAAGAAGTCGCATTATTTTGAGGTGTCTGTGTATTCTAAGAGAAATTCCTGACGAAGTAACAGACGAAGTTGAGTGAAAGCACGAAGAATCTTCCTTTATTCCGCCGTATTGTCGTACCGTCGTGTCCTTGGGAGCAGTGGTAGCGATAGTCAGTGGTGGCGGTGATAGTGCTTAGCTGTGGTGACCGTCGCAATGGTAACAAGTGATAGCAATGTTCTTCCTGCAGTAGAGAAAGTTCTAAGCATTTATCAATAACCCTCAACACACACACACACGCACGCGAACTCGAACCGAAACTCACGAAACTCTAAAATGCTCTCAACATTAGGCGAAGGAGAGTCTGCGTTAGTGCAGTGTTGAAGACGACTTGGAAGAGGAAACTTAAGGGCTTGGAGGAAACAGAGTGTGCTGGAGGTGCTGGAATTACTGAAGAGGTGGAGAAGTGAGGATCGACGAGTGAGGAGGGCCCGGCAAAATGAGGGAGATTGTCCACATTCAAGCGGGACAGTGCGGGAACCAAATTGGATCCAAGGTAAGGTTCTGTCAATCCTCTTCTCCATTTTCATTAGAGTTTTCTTTTTTTTTATCTATTTTCTATTTTTTTCTCGCCAGCTTCGTCTTCTCCTCCTCCTCTCTCTATATTTGTTTTCTTTTATTCCACCTTTTTTTTTACTTTTCTTTTTTCTTATTTTCCTCCCTCATTTTAGTTTCCTTTATCATCCTGTCCTATTACGTTTCCACTTCTTCATTTTCTTCTTCTTCTTCTTCTTCTTCTCTTCCTCCTCTTACTATTCCTCCTACCCCTCCACCTCTTCCACCTCCTCCTCCTCCTCCTCCTCTTCCTCCTCTTTACCTAGCAACACGAGTTCATATATTCACACCAAACAATTCCACCTCGCCCTTGGGCATGAATCATTTCTCCCTCCCTTCCTCCCTCCACTTTCTCCCTCCCTCCTTCACTCTTCCTCCCTTCCCTCCCCCACTACCACTATGGCCTCAGAGTATAGATAAGAGTAACAACACGCGCGGAAGGTCACCAGAGAACAAAAGAACATCGCATGCATAATTCATAGACGCAAAGGGTTACACGAAACTGAACCAAACTCAACCGCAGAAAACGAGAAGATCAGAGAGAGAGAGAGAGAGAGAGAGAGAGAGAGAGAGAGAGAGAGAGAGAGAGAGAGAGAGAGAGAGAGAGAGAGAGAGAGAGAGAGAGAGAGAGAGAGAGAGAGAGAGAGAGAGAGAGAGAGAGAGAGAGAGAGAGAGAGAGAGAGAGAGAGAGAGAGAGAGAGAGAGAGAGAGAGAGAGAGAGAGAGAGAGAGAGAATATATTAAAGTCCAACTACTCTCAGTCACGAATCTTGGTGTTGCCAGAGAGAGGAAAAACATATTAATAGTAAAAAAAATAAAAAAACGAATAAATCAGACGAAAAAAGAGGAGGAGGAGGAAGAGGAGGAGGAGGAGGAGGAGTAAGTGGCAGAGGAAGAGAAAAATGTGAAGTAGGATAAAGAAGAAAAACAAAGAGATAAGAGAAGAAAGAACACGATCACAGGACAGCTCAAATAAAATCATCGTTACTCTAATGTTAAATGTAAACACACTGAGAGTTATTAACAAGGTAGGCAAGGAAGGAGAGGCAAAGGTAGAGAAAGGTAGGAAGAGGGATGGAATGTCAAGTACAGGAGAGGAAATGAGGGTAAGGTGAGGCAAGGAAAGGAAAAGAATAAAGAGGAAAGAAAATAAAGAAAGAGACAGGAAAGAAAAGGAAAGGAAAGGAAAGGAAAGGAAAGGAAAGGAAAGGAAAGGAAAGGAAAGGAAAGGAAAGGAATGGAAAGGAAAGGAAAGGAAAGGAATGGAAAAGAAAGGAAAGGAAAGGAAAGGAAAGGAAAGGAACGAAAAGGAAAGGAAAGGAAAGGAAAGGAAAAGAAAGGAAAGGAAAGGAATGGAAAGAAAAAGGTAAATAAAGCAAAAGATATTAAGTAAAGGAAAGTAAAGATAGAGAACTACAAAGAGTAAGAAAAGAATATAGGAGAAAAGGAAAAGAATGAACGGAACAGCAGAGGAAAATAAAAGAAATCAATGGAAACTGATAAAGAGAACAAGAAAGGAAACGAAAGTTCAGGAAAAACAAGGAAAGAAAAGAAAGAAAATGGGAAGTATGAAAAGCAATAGACGCAAGAAAAAAACGTAAAGGCAGGAAATGTGACAAAATAAAACAATGAAAAACAAAAACAATAGAAGAATGGAATGCAAAAAAAGAGAGAACAAAATAAAAGTAAAGGAAAGTATTGGAAAACATAGAAGCAAACAAATAAATGAAAAAAGCAACATAAAAGGAAAGAGAGTAAAGGAAAAAATAATAGACAAAGAAAAATAAAAGAAACAAAGGAAAGAAAAGAAACGCAAAAAAAACAACAACAGTAGAGGAAAGGAATGCAAACAAAACAACAACAAGGAAATAAAACAAGAAAAGATAAAGCTTGCAAAAAGAAATGAAGAGAAGGAAAAAAATAAAAAATAAAAGGAATGCAAAAAAAAAATCCAAAAAAACAGAGAAGAAAACCGAACTTATAAGGGAAAGGAATGCACGTACTTAAGGTCGGATCCAGGAATGTCGTGGACTCGAAAAGTTACGTGAGAAAAAAAGTCATCGAGCAGAGGTGAGGAATTTTAGCCAAGAATAAGTTAAGTGATACGGAGAGATCCATTCTACCTTTCCTTCATTTTTTGTTCTTTTTGTTGTTCTTGTTCTCCATGCTCTTGTTCTATTTGTTATGTTCTTCTTTTTCTTGCTTTTTCTATTTCCCCTTTCTTCTTCTTCTTCTTCTTTTCCATTTTCTTTGCTTTTTCTCATACTTTTTCTTCTGTTTTTTCTTCTTTTCTT